>NW_024038973.1:600000-826013 GCF_016077235.1 Cyprinodon tularosa | reverse complement strand
TTTTGTTGTTCCTGGCCCTCCTTGCCTTAGTACCCCCTCCGCCCACCCTGGGTGGGTTGTTTTTGTTTATTTTTTTTGGACTTTTTCAGGGGGCATCTGGAATCCGCCCTTGAGGGGGGGGCTCTGTTGGGATCCTCAGGCTTGCCCACCAGAGGGCGCCGAGGATCCTCTTCTGCTCTTTGTTACTTTCTTTTAGACTGGAGTCTGGAGCTTTACCACCTTCCTCCAGCAGAGTGCGCCGTGGGTCTCCTGGAGCTGGAATCTTCCTGCACACCTGTTGGTAATCTACTCATCAGGAGACCTCCCCTTTATAAGCTCCTGCCAGGCCTTGCTTCTACGCCGCAGTGTTGATCTTAGTTTGGTTAGCTACCTGAACCTCTGTAACTGATTGAATCTTAGTTGTCTCTAGTGTGAGATCAGATTCTAATCTCTCCTTTGTCTGTGCCTCACAGGAAACCTGTCTCTGGTCTGAAGCTCAGGAAGAGCTGCCTCACTGGAACCCTGTCTCTGGCGTGAAGCTCTGGGAGAGCTGCATCACAGGAAACCTGTCTCTAGCCAGAAGCTCTAGGTGAGCTTAACCTGCACTGCATGAAAAGTGAGATTTTCGTCCCCGTAAACTCCCGCAGATCTGCCTGATTTTCGTCAGTTTCCGACAATTTGCAACCCGTGCTTGTCCGCGTTTGTCGTGCCACAAATTGTCGGAAACGGACTCTGACGTATGTGGAGAGCGATCAGCTGTACTAATGGCCCTAATTAGCATATGAATGCAGCAAACCCGCGCGGCTGGCCAGGTCTGGCTTGAATAAACTTCTCAGTATTGGCTGAAACCACTATTCTCAAACAAGTGAAATCGCTCGTGATTGGCAGCAAAACCACACGTGGCCACGCCAGGCTTTAATTTTCTTACTGAGTATTGGACGGAACCACTTCTTTTTAAACAAGTAAAGTCGCTCGTGATTGGTTGGCATATATATATATATATTTACATATATATATTTATTCATTCATATATATATATATATATATATATATATATATTCATATATTTATTCATTCATATATTTGTTCATTCATATGCTGTGTATTTATGTTATCCTACACTACTACACAATTATTATGCTACCATCAAGGACATGAATGAATTTATACAGGAAATGAAGATTTGCCAGGAAGCTGTTTATGCAAAGAAAGAGCTTTATTAAAACACACACAACTATATACAACGCGTATCCAAACACATGCGTATCTAAAAATTACAACTCCGTGAACGGTCCGTTTGCTTCCTCGGGGTTGGAGGTAACTGGCAGCATTCCCTCCGAGGCAGGTCCGATGTGCAGACGCATACTGTGCGTGGCCCTGTACTTCGGCATCGCTTCTAACCGGGACTGCAGCTTAACACAGAGTTCAGTGAGATCCGGCCTACGAAATGGCGGCGACCGTACAATCCATCCAGAGACACCGCCGACGACGCCATCTTCTTCGTCGGACATGAGGTCGACGGTGGCGGACTTCCAGAGTTCCACTTCCTCATCTGCCAGCACACTCTGCCTCGCCTTCAGCAGCTGAAAAAAAAACAATGAATCAGCGCACTGCGTATGGACACAACACATCTATCAATGCACCTGAAAAATAGTCACCAAATAAAGTCTTACCCTCTTTCTTCTGGCCCGACTCCGAGCAGATAGCCTGGCAGCCTCCGCACGCAGCGTGCTGGCTAGCAGCGTGTATCTGAAGCTCCTGCATACCGTCTCATAATACGTCTTACAGGCAGCTGGAAAACAATTAAATGAGAGTGGTATGAATAAAAAAAAATAAAAAATAATCAAACGCAAGTCACAGTAACAAGGAAGGAGAAAACATTAAAACGAGTCACTTCCACACAATGTCGTCTTTATCAACATCGTGCAAATCCGAGCAAATAGGAGGTCACCGCCTCATTGTGAGGCGACTGTAGTCTGTGAAAAAAAAAAAAAAAGTACAGCTATGGTCGGTATCCATCCGTATCCATGTCCTTTTACCGCAGAATGAAAGCATATTCTTTAAACCTTACCCCTGCTCCGGTTCATAGCGCCTGCAATTAGTCTCCGAGTTGTTAAGACGGCATATTGCTTCCTGTGAATCACAAAAAATACACTTTAATAAAGCTTTAGGCTAGGCTGCTTTTAGCTTACCTAGCTAGGCTAGGTTGTCTTTAGCTTGCCTAGCTAAGCTAGGCTGCTTTTAGCATAGCTACCAGTAATCGAACATATATTTACCGCTAGCGTGGCGTTGTGCACCCGTCTTCTCTTCCTCGAGTTCGTAGCATCGAATTCTCCAGCTGAGTGAGGCGCTCATTCATGTCGGCAGTATGTTGGGCAAGCTGACGAGACAGTCCGCTGATAGCAATCAGCAGTTTCTTCTCGTCAGTCTGCGGGCTGGCCGAAAGTTGTGGACTAAGAGCAGTTGGAGGCGAGTTGAACGCGAGACGTCGTGCAGCCATTGTTCACGTAACAACAAAATACAAACACGGTAAATGGAGATGAAGTTCACAACACAAACATGTCTGCTAATATGCTGGTCTCGCGAGAAGTCGTAGTGCACAAAAGCTCACACGTGATTGGACGATGGGGCCGAAGGCTCATCAGGCTCCTCCAATCACATACGACGTCATTGTTATACGGAAGGACTCGCGAGAAGAGCTCGCGTCGCTCCATTCTGGAAGGTGGCGGTAATGCACCTATAAATTGTTTGCAATTGAAATTGTTTGTCTCCATAAGATTGAATTTGAGCAGGTGGACATTAGAGATAATAAATGCAACAACAAGTTTTTGAATCAATATTCTATAAATAATATGTACCCAGGAAGAACAAAAAGCACAGCTCTCTTACAAACTTTTAAGAAATCTATGATAGTCAAAATTAGGACAAATTATTTGAAATTCCCAATTCCTCCTAAATATAAAGAATTACAGTTTAAAATAATAAATAACATATATCCTTCAAATGAGTTTTTAAGAGAGAGATTTAAGGTTAATGTTGAGAATTGTGGCTTTTGTACAACTCAATTGGAAACAACTAAACATCTTTTTTATGAATGTAAAGAAGTATTAAACTTATGGGATCAACTTCGAACCTTTCTGTCTTCTAAAACAATAAATTTAGATTTTATTTCCTGGCAAAACATTCAATTCGGTTTATCCATTAAAGAAAAAAAATTTGGAATTTTTAATCAATATTCTAATAATTGTAACAAAGTATTATATCCATAAATGTCGCTATGCAAAATGCTCCCTCTCAATCTCTGCTCTCAAAAAGGAACTTTCCCTTTTCAAAAGATGTCTGAGAAAGATGCAGAATTTAAATGCAATTAAATTGTTTGAGTTAATTGAAGAATTTCAGTTGGTAGTCCCCACTGATTAATTTACTTTAACTACTATTATTATTTTATTTATTTTTATTTATTTTATTTTATTTTATACTTTGTTCCAGCCTGTGCATTTAATTTTATTTTTCAAAAGCAGGAGTTGTGATATTTCTTCTTGTATTGAAATATTTGTTATTGACTTGTTATTTGAGATTGTTATTGTTTTCTTATATATTCAATAACAAAAAAAAAAAAAAGTGGAAATCTAAAAAAAAAAATTAACCATTACAGCCAACTGATTCTGATTAAAACTAATTTTTGAAGTAAATTATTTTGTGTAATTTTTTTACATAACATTTGCATACACAGTAATCTAGCGTACTTTAATTAAATAAATCAATTCAAGCTAAGATGTAAGAGTCTATAATTAGGCTATACTGAGCCTGATCTATTTCTACCATCTATTTGGGGGATATTTATTGCCACACTTTGGGCCACTTAAAACCAATTTAGCATGCTGACCTATGTCCTTATGACCACAGTGTACCAATCTTCTGATGGCTACTTCCAACAGGATAATGCGCCATGTTATAAAGTGAATCATCTCAGAATCATTTCTTGAAACTTTTCCACTTAAGTAATTGTGAATTGAGCATATTGACAGACAACATTTTATTTTTTATCTTAAATGCAAATTTAAAAAAAAATAATTACTGCTCTAAATGTATTGCTCTGTCAGCTAAATATCTGTTTTGGTCTCTATACTTTAATTAAATAAATCAATTCAAGCTAAAATGTAAGAGGCTATACCTGATCTCTTTGTATCAGAGATTTTCTTACCCAGGGTTGCAGGGGGGATAAAACCCCCCCTGCAACCCTGGTTTGCATTTGTATAGCTCACAGCATGTTCATTTACATGTTAAAGCCTCCCCTAGAATTCCATGGGGGGGAGGCATGGGGGGAACACTGCCTAAGAAATTCCACGTCAATTTCTGACAATTTACGGGAGTTTTCGGCGAAGCCTGCAAATTGCCGTATACTGCCGCTAACCTGAAGTTCCACGACAATCTACAGTGCCGTATATTGACGAAAATCCCACTTTTCATGCAGTGCTGCTAATCTGCCCTAGTGAGCCAACCTGAAGATTCCTATGTGGATTTAACCTGAAGACTTCTATGTGGAGTTTACCTGAAGGTTCCTATGTGGAATCAGTCTGAAGAATCCTATGTGGATATTCCCTGTTGTTCTCTGCAGTGAGCTGGAAGCTCAGATCTTGGTCTGCCATGCTAAGCCTGAAGCTAGACGCTTAGCTTCTCATGAACTCTGCTAACCAACAGTCTCCAGTCCCAGTCTGGACTTCAGTGAAACATTCTCAGAACTTGTTTATTCTCTCGTGTTCAAGACTTTAATAAACATTTGAACTTTTTCCCTGCCTCCTGCGTGTGTGTTCTGCATATATATACATATATATATATATACATATATATATATGTATATATATATACATATATATATATATATACATATATATATATATATATATATATATATCAACTGTTTTCTCACCCCTCATGGGGTGGTATCTGTCATCCTCAAGCTCGGGTCCTCTACCAGAGGCCTGGGAGTTTGAGGGTTTTGCAAAAAAAAAAAAAAGAGAAAAAAACTCCCAGGCCTCTGGTAGAGGACCCGAGCTTGAGGATATATATATATATATATATATATATATATATATATATATATATATATATATATATATATATATATATATATATATATACATTAGACTTGAAACTGGAGTTTAAAGTGCACTGAAATTAACCTTTCAGGTTTAGTTTATGAATTATACACTTATAGTCCACTGATAAGTTCATCTTTAAATGTTCCTGAAATAACCTAGTAATAGGCCACCTTTAATGCAGGCAAAGGAAAACATGAAAAATATTTTTCAGTATTTTATTTGAATCCACTCAACAATTCCACTAAAATTCCAACCCCATTTCTTATTTTGGCAATGCAAATTCAAAAACAGTCAATTAAACCACCAGTGGAGTGTAAAACTGTAGAAGTATCCTCTTGGTAGCAGCTTTCCTCTTGGTAGCAGCTCTCATTGTTTCATTTGATACTTCTGATACTTTACACACGATTGAAGGGTACAGTAAACAATACACAAACAACACATTGTTTTTCCTTTTCCCTACTTGCCACTTGACAATCATCTAACATCCTGCTCCAGATTAAGTAACTGATCATTATTTTAAAGAGCTATCTTTTTTGTTTTTTTGTCATTCATCCCATCTGTTCTCAAAGGTCTCCTAATCTTCAAATGGTGGCAACTTCTGGCTGATCAAGACTTAGCTATGCATTACTGTCACCAAATGACACGTAGTCTGGCATTTTCAGCCATTCAGATGTATCCTCCTTAAATGGTATGAACAACTTGCTAAATCTACTAGGCTTTTACATAAAGGTTTATAGATAGATCTACAGAATGATTTAATATAAGACACTTAAAAAAAGACCTGGCCTATTGTTTTTGTTACAACAATGTTTTGTTTAAACAAACAAAATGTTTATCCGTTGTTCCTTATCGTCAAATATATATGAAAGTAATTAAAATATTTGCTTTAACTGTAGTCCTACCACCACAAATCCACAAAAAATGTTTAGTGAATATCATCTATGCCCTCTTATCTATTGAACATCAATTTGTAAATCAATTTTCTGTAAACACCACCTCCCTGATCAAAAGGGCACAAAAGCGCATGTACTTCTTGCGGAGGATGAGGAGTGCCCCCCTGCCCCCAACCATCCTCACCACAATAAAGTATGTCTAAGCTGAAGTCTAAGCCTAACTTCAAAGGCACATGTATTATAGTAATGGTTAGGGTAAATTTCATATGTAATATTGTGTTAATAACATTGTATATTACCAATCAGGTTAACCTACACCATAATCCTCTTATACTATTCAAACTAAAGCTGACCTTTATGATTCAATGGAATGGGATAAAAATACCACAAAAAACTAGCATATGTGAAAGTGTACTATTAATGTGCTAAAAAAGTATATGGGTTCAAAGTTTAAATAAACTGTAAATTATACTTTCAATATACTTTCTAGTAAACGCAAAGTATAGGTACACTAACATAAGTTTTAAGTGTTTCACTAATAACAAAATTACAAGTTAACTGGAAGTATACTTTAATATGTTTTATTTTAAATCTAGTATACACTACTTTTGAGTCAGGGGTACATAGAAGTCAATCAGTGTTCTAAAAGCTAATATTCCAACTCATAGCGTTAGTGATGTCTTAAACTGTTAGGATTTCATATCCACAATAAAGTCTAAATTTTGTGATTCTAATCTAATTCAATTCTAATCAAACGTGGTTGTAGGATGAGGCATCTATCTTACTGAAAGTGCTGTGATGAATAAAAATATCTACCAATTTACATTTTGGGATCGGAAGGGGAGCACTTAAGATCAGGATCTTGAATTCTGTGCCACATGGTATACATGTCACCCGAGAGCATTCTGTGAACAACAAGCATTTCTTTATAGAAGCAAGGATTAAGATCATCAACATTTTTTCCTTTAACATTTAGTCCAAATGGTCTCACCCCAATATGATGCTCTGGACGTAGCCCTGCCTTAGCTAAGCACAATCCCATGTAAGCATCATCGATGGGAATAAGGGGGATGGAGTGTGACATGTTGTATATGATCAAAGCTGTGTAGCCAGACAGAAGGTAGCCACCACCACTACAGTAATCAGGGAATATGTTTGGCCTATAGAGCTCTTCTGGAACAAAATATCTACTCTGTGGATGGCGAATGGGATCCATATAGGGCATGACATTGCCAGCAAAAAGGTGCCTCCTTCCACCATTACGTTTAAAGTGTTGGAGATACACTACCATGTTGTCTGTGTTGGCAAAGACATCATCATCACCATTAAATAGAAACTGGGTGTTTGGGCAGTTTTTCTCGAACCACTCCAAAAACAGTGTCTGCTTTAACGTGAGGTTGGAAAACGTGTCTTTGAAATCCCACTGGAGAATGTCATTGTACTTCCTTTGCTCCAGCTGAAGAAGCTTGTTCAGTCTCTCCTTTTCATATCCGGTACCCATTGTTCCTGAGATAAAGATTCTTCGGATCCACACTCCATTAGACAATCTCTCCTCGGCCCAGGTCTTGCGCAACACCTCTCTCCTGTCATAGTTGACAGCAGGACTTTTAATGACCAGTAAAAGGAAAATATCAGATGATCCATAAGCTCCACCGCATTTGTTAGGGATGTCGAGTATCATTGGAAAATGCAGACAGTGGTGGTAATAGAGAATGTCTTTAGAAATTGGAGGAAATGAGTGGAAGTCCTTGACCTGTTCAGCCGATGTGTTTATTACACATTTTGGAAAACGGTCAACATGTGGGAAAGTTCTGCCTAAGGACTTTAATTGAATTTGATAGTTTCTGACATCAACTTGAAGAATGGTGGAGTCTGAGTCAGAGACATCTTCAGAAGAATAAGACAGAATCACCAAGACAATACTTAGCACCATCAAAGACGTTATTATAGAGACTCTCTGAAAGTGCCTTCTGGAAATCCTGTGAAAACAAAAGAAGACATTTTATTAAGGTTAGGGCAATGGAGGCTATTTATTAAGAATGTCTTACAGCAATTCTCCAAAAATGTCCATCCAAGTATTAGTTTATAATTATGTGAATATTTATATTGTATCACCTTTGTTATGCAGTTGTTCAATATATTTATTTATGCTTTTAGTTTTTTGTATGAAATAAATGCTATAAAGTTGAAAAAACCTTGGGAAAGGTTTTTATAATGGTATAATCATTTTAGTTAAAATAAAGCCCCCCTGCTTCACATGAGCTACATACTAACAAGTCAGATGATAGTCTTTCATTCCTACAACTATGGTATCGGACGTTTTAAGAAAAATAAAAAAATATTTTAACGTAATGGCACACTGCGGACTTTGTGACCTAAATAGTTGATGCATATGAGTTATTTGAAATTATTCCCTAGGCCAATATTCAGTTGTTGGCTATCAATCAATCTTGGCTCCCCTCTTGAAATAACACCTATGTAAGTGGGGAGAAGACACACCGTTGTTGGCCAGGTCATGTGACCTGGAAGGACGTATCGCTTTACGGCCACAGGCTCTTATATAGTAGTCAAAGAGCTAAGGCCTTTCCTATTTTTCCGCCTGTTCGACTATTGGTCATGGCTGAGACAAGGAAAACGTTCTGAGGAGTCAAAGGAGAGAAAATGTGAAAGAGATTGTGCGCGAGGAAAAACAAGAGTCAATCATGTTTGTTTGTTGCCGTAGGCTGAAAGAAGAAGCCAGATGTAAAACCCATTCTCTTTTCTCAACTTTATTCTAAGCCTGCTAAGCTACTGCTTTGCTCCTAGTATACAGTCGTATAGCTTTGTTATTATTTTTGATGACTAGTAGAAGCAAATTACGGGCAGTTACAGGTCTAGCGCCCCTAGTGTTCAAAAGTTACACAGTGTGCCTTTAAGTTAAAATAACCTAAACGGGTTCACTATCATTCCTCAACTAAAAAAGGGCAAGTAAGGATATCTTTATTTAAAGGAATTCCTTAATGTCAGTGAAACTTCATCATCAGGTAATCTTTATCAGGGCTCCATTTCACGAAGCAGGTTTAACAAACTCAGATTCAAATCCGTAACTCTAAATTTACCTAACCTAAAGTCGTGAACTCTGAGTTTTGGTGTCACAATGGCTGCTATGAATTAGTTATATCAACACTAAATAGGTCCACTCAGAGTTAAGTGCATGCGTAAAGGGCTGGTTATAATCCCACAGCAGTGTGTCGCAGTGACATGTCGCAGGTATGACGCAGATATTTTTGATTTTTTGCTCGATATTGAATCGTGGTCCACGCTATATTTATTCCACGCCACAACGCAAAAGGGGAAAATCGTGAATTAGCTGTGGGTCTAGATATGGCCGAGGCGGTGAGGAAATTGGAGCAAGTCTGTCTGACAACAGAGGGACATGGGGGCAAAAAAGAGCGGGGATCCAGATGGAAAAAGGGTCCCAGCGTTCTCGTGCACCTCTTCTTTTAGCTGGTCCAAATTCACGAGTCGTTTTCCGCAATCTCGGTCATACAAACAATCAGAGGTCTCCTGTCTGCAACGCCGTCTGGGGTCACCTACAATTTGGGAGAGGTGTAGCAGAGTGTCTGCGGAGGGGGCGGGGATGTCTCTGGGTTCACTGCCACACCTACACAGATGACCTAGTTTCAAAGTATAAATCAGCCTTTACAAGTATGAAAAGCCATTAGTAGTGGAGCACCGATTTGATAACTCTCCATGACGACAGCAACAGGAAGTGCCTATTTCACCTCACTGGAACTAGAGATTTACATGAAGAAATGGAAAAAAAAATAGAGAATTCTTTTAAAAGACAGAGAAACAGCACTACACCTGCATAGGATAGGAAGGTGCCGAAGGAAAAGATTGTTGCTCAAGATAATCCGTAAGTATATATGAAGTGGAAAGGCCATTTTAACTTTTATTAAAAGCATGCTACTCTCTGTTGTTCCATTTGTAGATCACAAAACTAAGATTCTTCCTGATCAAAATCACAAAAACACACTCCTAGTTGCTTATACTTCAGTTCACACTGAACTATATAAGTATATTTTGCCACAGAAACTGATTTTAAGTATAAAAAAGAACTAAATTTTACTAATAAGAATTAAATTTAATATACCTAGAAATTTATAAAATGTACCATTTGGACATTTATCAGTTTGACTGAATATGTTTTTAAAATATCAGAAATACATTTCTTCATAGTTAAAATAATACAAATGAAGACCAGTAAAAAATAGGAATATGGAGATCTGAAATTATTTCTCTACATCCGGAATGATTGTTCAAGATGTGAAGAGTGCCATTGTGTTTGAAATGGTCATTTGGCTAAGAGAAAATGTAGCTTTTTTTCAGATAGCTACCAGGAATACATTTTCAGTAAAACTATTTATTATCAAAATGGCTTGCCATAACCAGTTGTGACCACGATAACATTACGGATTTATTCCTTGAACAGTAGTGGATCAATGTATCTATCTAGGTGAAATCATCCGGCAGCCAGAGGCATAGCCAGAACATTTTCATAAAGGTGGCCAGGCAATAACTAATGTACGCTGAAGGGTGGCCAAAAGCGGATCGACACCAGAACCTTAGGGTCAATCTATACTGATCCAGCAGGAAAATGAACAACCACAACAAACATATTTTCCAAATAAAGAAGAACTATACCCTCCTACAGCCTTTGCTAACAACTGTACGCATATATTTAAACATCCATCTAGATAAAAGGTTTATTTGATTAAGTTCATTCAGGTTTGAGTTCTGGATCGAAAATCTTTTCCATTGTCATTACTTACCTACATTTATCAATAATGATTCTGCAAAAAATATATATTTACAAGCACTAATATCCACAAAAACTGTTTATTTACTATGTTTTTATTAGAATAGTTATTTATCTATGATGTAACTAAAAATCTAGTTCCGAAAAGAGCATGAATTCTGTAGTTATCTTTAATGTTAGTATATTGATGTGTATAATTAACAACCGTGTTTTTGTGGTCAAGTTATTGTTAATCTATGAACAATTAAAATGTTTTGAACATTGACAGTGTTACTGTAGTATCACTTGAGAGTATTACTGCAGCCACTGTCAGTATTATGAGGGAAAAGAACGGTAGGGGTGGCCACAAGGGTGGCCAATGGTTGGGTAGGGGTGGCCATGGCCACCTTTGGCCCCCCTGTAGCTCCGTCCCTGCCGGCAGCAGGTGAAAATGAAGTTTGAAAAGTTGTTCTAATACAGTCGATAGGCCCTGCTCATGATCTCATGGGGTTCCTCCCTAGTTTGATTCTGTCTTACATTACAAAGTAATTACTAAGAGGCAGAGGACAGATGTTGTGCCCAAACTGACTCTACTGTCAAAACCTGACCGTCTGCCAAAAACTGACCGTCTGCCAAAACCTGACCGTCTGCCAAAACCTGACCGTCTGCCAAAAAGCGATCGGCTGATATGAGGCGCGCCCTCGCGGAGAAGCAAACAGCGGGAGGAGGGGCTTGTTTACAGCAGTAGTGAGCACAGCCTGTCTGCTTTGTTTTAAGTGTCTTTCTTCTATATTTTGAAACAAAAGTTAAACGGTTATGTTTCTATGTCTTATTTACCCCCCTCTAAATTCCTATTCTCCCCATCAAAGGCTTCATTTACCATATTTGCCTCAAACATCTGCGAATTTTAAACGGACAAGAAAACGAAACTTTGATTCGATTTAAAACTATTCTTTAACGTTACTGCACTGTGATGGATGTAACTCAATCAATTATTTAAAATTAAACGTTTTATCAGATTTTGTTTTTCATTTATTATTTATTGTTCCAAAAAAAAAAAAAAAAAAAAAAAAAGTTAAAAACAACCCCCTGCACTTAGTTTCCAAGTTTGAAGACGTTTCGCCTTCCATCCAGGAAGCTTTTTCAATTCAAAAATGTATATATATATATATTTTTTTATTTTTAATAATGTAAGTAGGCCTATAGATAGTGCACAAAATGCCAAATTTAAATTTAAAGGAAGAATCCAGGTTTACTAATGTTGATTTGAACGTCCCATACTAAATAAATTCATTGAATAGAGAAAAATAGGAAATCTTAACTCGCCAAAGGGTGAAAAAATATTATAAAATCATGTCAAATGCTGCTGCTGTAAACAAGCTCCGCAAGCACCCGCATCCCGCTGCTCGTTGCTCCGATAACTTTTTGCCAGACGATCAGTTTTTCGCACGACACAGCTGCTACGGATGTTATCGTCCCAATAAATGCTCATTGTTAGGGGCTATCAGTCCCAGAGAATGTTTTCAGATTGTGCCAATAGGCCTCTGTAGGTTTTTATCACCCAGTGAATCCTAATCCTAATTTAGCCTAATTCCTTTCCCCCCGCGGAACCGATTATATGTGTAATCGGAAAACAATGTCAGTCCTTCGTGTAAAAATAAATTAATCAAAATAAAAGCATGTCGATTATATTAAAACAAACCAAAAACAAATATATCTAATTTCATGTAAACTGCTTTGTAGAATCCTCTCCCTAGACATATTAAAATTATTTGAGGGGGGAAAAATGATAAGATCCTCGTCAAACGGACATGCAATAGTGAATGTTTTTCTTTTCTTTTTTCTTTCTTTTTTTCATGCACAAAAGTACAAAAAACATCTGACATAATCAGGAAATAAAACCGCATGATTGGCTGTAAGTAGAGCGGAGACAGGAGTCTGTGACTCTACTGAAGAAAACCTGCTGGTGGCTATGTTGTTACCATGGTGACTGGAGCAGAGGTTGATGAAACTCTCTTTGTGAACCGGTAAAGTCAGTTTCTCTCATTTACCGTTTTCAATAAACCTGTTTCGTTAAACGAACCCCAGGAGTCTAACTCCAGTTTTTGAATGCTTTCCTATTGTTGAGAACACAAGAGAACCACAATACTCTGATATTTTTATTTATAGACAGATGCCTGCCTTTAGTACATTATTTATAAAGGGCTCAAAAACATTACTATATAAAAAATGACGGATACCGATGCCAACATCAAGATATCATGCATCTCTGGACACAACTTCACTTCTATCCATCCATGCATGGCTTCCTTTTAAGCTGCATCAGTGATTATTCTCCTTCACACGCAGCAAAATCTAATTTAGAAATTTTTCCCATATATCATTTACAGCCAAAGTCTATATATTGAACCTTAAATTTCAAAAATAATTTATACACTGTTTTTTTTATTATTTGTGCTTTAATTCTTGGAGGTGTATTATATTCTAATTTTAAGTGTGAGTCCTGCGCTCTCTCTGGATTGCTGCACAGATATTTCTGAGTCTTGTTGAACTACAAAAGACAAAAGGATATGTTGAATTTTATTATAGCATTGCATTTTTTTTTTTTGTAAACTTGGATATATATTTTATTGCATGTTACATATCCCAGTAAATCTGTTTCACCTTTATATCTGCAGCTGTCCTTAATTGTGTCTCTGCTCTGCTTAAAAACAGATTTATGAACCTGACTGTCTACCAATATAATGATGCCAGAGAAACTCATTTTCCAGATCTCTAGAAGCTCTGCAGTCTGATTCTCTGTTCAACAAGAAAACAACAGATATGTGTTCATTTTAATCCTTAACTCGGAGCAATGGCTCCTCCAGCTGTTTTAACTTATATAAATGTAAACTGCAGTGAATAGCGACTCTCAATAATATGTCCCAAAGCGACAGATCTGATTATGTTTCAAGAAGTGAGACTCAAGAGCAGCAGGAGAGCGAGGAAAAAACACGGACTAAAAACACAGACAGCTGGACCCAACCCCAGATACTGTTGGCTGAAGTAAATCAGCGGAAATGGGGGGGGGGGGGGGGGGGGGGGGGGGGGGTGGAATCGGAAATGATTGGTGGGGACTGTCCCCTCAATGCCAAAAGTTGGTGTGGACATGTCCACACCAGTCCTTCAGAAAGTTACACCGATGCAACAAACATACAGTCGATAAATAAGCTTTTAAAAATACATGCCTTTGTCTAAAAAGCAAGAGATTTTTAAAATGCACTATATATTTTGAAAAAACACTATAACATTTCAGCAGAAAACAATTATTTTATAGTCTCCAGGGATTTTTGCACTAGTGTTCAAAGATATTTTTTTATTTACATCTGACAAATACTAGATACTATTGATAAAGTTCCACCAATAAACCCAAAGTAAGCAGTTCTGAGTAAAACATCCTTCATAAACGTTATAGCTTTTATTCAAATTATTGCTCCAACTTAATAAAATAAAATATAATTGGGATTTCACTTTCAGTTTAATTTAAATCCAAAACTGTCTTAATCTTTTTAAATAAAGTCATTAAAAATTTTCAAACCAATAGTCATATATACATTTGAGAGAAAAAAAATCTTGATTAAATTTAAAAATCACTGCATTTAAGAAATCTGAGGTAATTACCTGAACATTTTATTAAGTGTGGGTTTCTCGGTGTTTTCTGTCAGCAAACAGGCAGTGCAGCTGCAGAGCAGATTATGACAAAACTGTGATGCTTGAGTTTAAAACCAAACTATTTTCTAGTTTTGGATGCCAAGATCTTGGCAGGTCTTGCAAGATAACTAAGGATAATGTTATGTTCAAGGTCCTACATGCAAATTTAAAACAAAAAGAATTCCTGGCAGTTTCCAGCTTAGTCACATCCTGCCCCTCCCATGGCAACCCAAGAAGACCAGTACTCCCACTGTTCCTTCCAACTAACAGCCTAATTACAGCTCCATAAATATAATAGAACAGCGCCAAATTACGCAGTTCTCAAAGTTATATAAGGTCTTAGGTGAACATTTTTTTAAATTAAAGGCTTGCTTAGCATAGGGTCCCCATTTAGACAATTCCGCCTGAAATCAGTAGATATGATCCACCATAATAACTTGTTGGATATTTCATAAATAATCTAAGAAAATGTAAACGTCACTGCTTCATTATTAATTATTTCCATTTTAAATGTATTCTGGTTTGAAGCTTCACAGTCAATTACTAAGCCCCTTTTCTAAAATCTTACGGATACTTACAGGAGTGAAACAATTTTTAATCGATGCAGTTCCCTAAAACTCCACTAGACGGCAGCAACGCTCCATGATCTGTTTAAAGTGTGACCTTTGGGGGCGTATAAAATGAAAAATAAATTCGTGATTCATTTAAAATCGATGGTTTGGTCTAAAATTCTTAAGATATACACGATATGAAAGAGTGCTTTCTATAAGCACTGTAATTTGTTTTAGATGTTTGAGACCAGATTTGTAAATATAGATAATTGTTAGATGTTACGGTGTTATAGGTGTACACATTCATATAAATTACTCAAAAACGCATAGATTTGTAGATAGCTTAAATCCATGTTTAGGCTCTATCAGATTCAGAATTGTGCCAGTTATTAATGGGATTGAACAATATTTGTGGAAAATACATTTCTCTATTTTTTTAACTTAAAAAAAAATAAAGTGTGTTACTTTAACTAATAGAAATGTGTGTAAGAAGTTCAACCCTTTCCAAGAAATCCATGCTGAAAATCTGAGCTCATTACACAAAAACATTGTTTTAGGTGAATTTTATTTATTTTATTTTTCTGATTGTGTTAACCAGATAAAGTAATTTTCACACTCATTTCAATCATTACCATATTAAATACTTTATTTTAATGGTATGAAGGTAAAAAGGAAGGTTTGTTAAAAATCTGATCAGCCGGTTTTGCATAGGTTTCTCAACATCACAGAGCCCCCCTAGTGATGGACAATCCTCAAATGTAGTACACAAGTGCTTATTTGAAATACGGGTTATAAAAGGCATGTTAAGATCTGTTATGATTTTACAATTATCACTAATTACATTCAAAGCGGGCTGCTCAGTGAGGCAGTGGGTAGCCTTGCTGCCAGCAAGAAGGTTCTGGGTTCGATTCCCGGCCCGGGGTCTTTCATGGAGTTTCCATGTTCTCCCAGAGCATGCGTGGGTTCTCTCCGCGTACTCAGGCTACCTCCGACAGTCCAAAAACATGACTGTTAGGTTAATTGACTTCTCTTAATTCTCCTTAGATGAGTGTGTGAATGGACTGGTGACCTGTCCAGGGTGTACTCCGCCTCTCACAGCTGGAGATAGAGACCAGCGACCCCTCATGACCCCACTTGGGATTAAGCATGTCAGAAAAAAAAAATGGATGGATACATTCAAAGCTAGTTAGCTAATTATCACTCATGCATTTTTGCATAACTAATCAAAAAGAAATATACGTAGTGATAATTTTTTTTCAGCTGTCTGTTACAAAGGTATATATGGAGTTTTGCATGGATTAAACAAAAATGTAATAGGAGTTTAACAAGTAATTATTGGCCGGAACCCATTGTTCTTTGTTATAGCGCCCCCAAGATCTTGAGGATCAGAATATTTCGATTAGTGTGAGTAGTGGTGCACATTTTGTACTTGGACACCTGATTCAGTTGATTCATTCCAAAATGCGATTTAGCAGAGAATAATAATAATAATGGAAAAACACAAGAAGAACATTAGGGTTCTCTGCTCACAGAGCATATGAAATACTATGCCTTGCATAGCCCGTACTTTCTGCTATTTAGCCATAGCCATACTTTCTGATATTATACAGTGCAGTTAGGGTCAGGGTATCTGGGGGAATTGGTTTTCCTTGATACACTACACTCTTTCATTCACCCAGCAACTTTGTTTGATGCTCTGCTGCAGTGAGATGACATGATTTTGAGGACAGAACAAAAGCCTTCTGTGTGTGAACAGATCTTTTCAGCTTGTTGTCACAGGGGGTACCTCTCTGTTTTGTATCTACAAAAACTGTGGAACTAGTGTCATGCTCTTTTAAACTTAATTTCATCCAATTAATGCATACTGTTTAACCTGGTAAGTCCCAAGGGTTTCAGAGGCAATTTCTATTTGAAAATACACAACTGAAATGCCATTTCACAGTGCAGGGGAAGAATGAAGAATAGCCATGAATATTGACTACGTTCATAGTTAAACAACAACACACACCTAAAAAAGACATGTGAATCAGTTGGAAAAAATCTGCCATGCAGCTTATCCTTGTCAGAGATTGGGGCTTTGGGTAGGTTTGTTGTTGATCCTTTTCAGACTTCCCACCTGAGAGCGCTTAAAAGGTGTGGCTGGGCGTGACCTATTAGCTGCAGGTAAGTATCCACACAGATATGGATCATTAGCCTCATCACCTGAGAGGTAGAGGAAGAGCAGATGCACTTGTCATTCATAACAACTGTAAAGGTGAGAATATACACAAAATAATCAGTGATGGGACTAACGGCGTTGAAAGTAACGGCGTTACTAACGCCGTTACCTTGTTTTAGTAACGAGTAATCTAACTAATTACTTTGACTGTAACTATAACGCAGTTACCATTGCAGACACCCCGTTACTGCGCGTTACTCAGGTCGCACAATGAACCTTTTTTCATGATAGGACTCGTGCGCAGCTGCGTGAAGCTGACACCCCACCCACGTCAAAAAACTCTGCAAATAGACTGAATGGTTAGTGCAACGTTAGTGCAGATTTGTGCAGAAAAAAATATTGTTTGTGCTACTTTTGTTTAAGAGATATTAAAGATGAGTTTTTAGGTCATCCAGAGGTGCGCGCCTTGTCATGAGAGAGGGGAGGATGAGAATGGCTGATGTATAGTGAGATTACGCCTGTCAGTTGGGTAGGTGGCAGTGGCGGCCGGCCCATAGGGGGCGCTGGGGCACCGCCCTCCCTGATAAGAAGAGAGAAACGTAAAATATATTTTTAGAAATTAACTCATAAATGTCAGTTTTACTCTCTAGACTGTGTACCTATAAGCAAAACAAATTATATAAACTACATTTCCCTATCTACTGTCATTAATTTGTGGATTTCCACAGACAGACTCCTACCGTCTCTGTTCTGGGGGCGCTGATCAGACTGACCCACATTTGCAGAGAATCTGTCAATCATGTACTATATGTACTATTGCTAGGTGAATTTAATGGCCAATCAGCGTCTCGGAACTTTATGGTATTGGGGCGCTGAAAAAACTGCGCTTTAACAGGCTTCTGCACCCAAGCGCAGGTGCAGACAATTAGAGGGAAGATGGCGAATGTAACGACCGAGATGCAGCTTCCACCAAATTCGGTGAGATCCTTATTTATCTACCCGTTTGCCAGAAGAATATCCCTGTTGTAGGATATGAACATTTCATGTCATGGTTATTGTGACTGTGACGAATCCACCTCGTCGCTTAAAACATCCTCTCTAACTTTGTGCGCCACACACACATTCCTGTTATACTGTGTTTGTGAGGACCAATACACTCGCGCTGAGACCAGTAGCTCCATGAACTTAAAACACACAAGCTGTTCCTGGTTACCTGCTGGCATATTGACCAGTTTGGTGTAATTGAATAAGTCAATGAATCTGTGTAAAAGAATTAAGTTGTAAAAATTATTTGTTTTTGTACATCAATTGTTTGTGGAGGTAATATATGGACAAAACTGATTAATGAGAAGAAATCAGAAATAAAAGAGCCTGAGGGTAGGGGCTTAAACTATTTAATGAGGGCTGTGGGAAGAAAAGCGGCAATTTTTGTTTTCTGTTTCTTTGTTACATTGCTGGTAACTGGAGGGAGGCTGAGGCCCAGAGTATCTTGTATGTTTAGTTTCTTTTGCATCCTGTTTTGAGTTTTTGAGCTCAATAAATCACCAACACCGGTAACCCGACTGAGACTGGATTCTTGGAGGCCAAAGAACCCCGTCACAGTGACCCAAATCATCACTGTTACTGTTATTATATAGTAAATTAAATCATTACTGTTAAATTGTATGTATTGTCCAATTGTTTATTTGAATTCTTATTCCGGATTAGTTGGAGACATACACTAGGCTATATCAGCCCCACCAAAAATATTTTTCACCAGCCGCCACTGGTAGGTGGGTGTTTCCGCTGGCGGGTGTTAACGTACAGCACACACAGAGAGATGGAGAGTGAGCAAGACTCCAGCAGCAAAACAGCGTTTTCCTGATGGAAATACCGGTGTTACGTCGAGCTGCGTTTCCCCATCAGATACGGTTTCCTCTGCATCCCCGCACAGCGCAGGCGGCACCAGTCACCGCGCAAGCGACAGGAAACGCGCATGCTTTCTAAAGGCGTGCAACAGTCACCCTGTGCTCGCGCCACAGGAGAACTATGGAGAGCGTGAACGATCAAATGATTAACCTGACAACAGCCAGAAATGATAGCCTATATGGAGAAAGGGAGAAATATGGATGGATGGATGGATGGATGGATGGATGGATGGATGGATGGATGGATGGATGGATGGATGGATGGATGGATGGATGGATGGATACTCTGCCTTTTCAACCTACTGTATTTTTTATTTTAAACATTATTTGATGGCCTTTGTGGCAGGGATGGAGATCCATATTTTATGTCACACGCAGAGTATACATCTAGATAGATAGATAGATAGATAGATGTTGCAGTATCTATAACAACCCAAACACACAGGATTTCAGAATTAGACATCCCCAGTTATTAATTTCACCAGATCTGAACGCCCTGTTAAAAAACTTCACATGGCGTTCCCCCCTGATGTCATTTACATTGAGTTGCAATAAATGCTAAACTCTCTGCAGGTTCTTGTCTTTGTCGTCCGCTCTATTCAGCTGGCTTTGGAAACACACTGCGAGAAGGTGGGGGCCGGGTGGTGAGGGTTACGGGGGCGAGAAACACAAAAGTAACGCAATAGTTACTTTTACTAGTAACTAGTTACTTTTATTGTAGAGTAACTCAGTTAGTAACTCAGTTACTTTTTGGGAGAAGTAACTAGTAACTGTAACTAATTACTTTTTCAAAGTAACGTGCCCAACACTGGTCTTATCAAAGCTCTCCCAAAATAAACAGTGATATACAACCTGTGTCGTCTTTTTAATAGAATAGAATAGAAAATCCCTTTATTGCCCCACAATGGGTAAATTCTGGTGTTTACGGCAGAAATAATGGTCACATAAATGTGGACCTTAGAAAAATGTATAGAAATAACATATTAGTGAAGAGCCAAAAGATAAACAAGAAAATATTGTACTGTAAAGTGTTTTAACAATATAAAACTGTGCACCTGGAGAATAAATAACCAATGTACAGCTATGAAAATTTTTACAGTAATGGATATTTGAAAATAGCAGCAACATCAGAGATGTGCACAATGACAGCAGCATGTTATTTAACTGACTTATATAGAAACTGTGCATACCAAGCATGAATTAAAAAACTTATTGAGGTTGTTGGGAACAGTCATCTTCAATAAGTCTTACAGCTGCTGGGAGGAAGGATCTGTGATAACGCTTCCCGGTGCATTTAAGGTGCAGCAGTCTGGCACTGAAGGAGTTCTCCAGTTTTGCAACAGCTTCATGCATGTGGTGGGGAATATTATCCAACAGAGATGTTAATTTCACTGCCGAGGGAGCGATGTTTAGCGGCGGAACAGCGACGGAGCCCCGCGGAGTGTGGATCAACGCTCCATAGCTTATCAGATGAAAACCTTTCAGTTTGTTTGACTCATTCCACTGAGTCCAGAGGCTATCAAATCACAGAGCTGTCCTTCCTGATCAGCGTATCCAGCTGCTTTTTCTCAGCTACAGATAAACCACTGCTCCAACAGACAGCTCATTAGAAGATGGCTGATGCCACAACAGGATAATAGAAGGACTTTAGGAGCACCCCCTACACTCCTGACCTCTGACCTTTCGCATACAGAGCCTCAGTGCTTTGAGTCTGGTGCAGTTTTTTAGTCAGGTGAACACCTAGGTACTTATTAGAGTCCATTATCTCAATGTACATTCCCTGGATGTTCACTGGTGTCAGTCGGGTGGATCTTCTTTTGCGAAAGTCCTTGGTTTCCCCTGTATTAATTAGAAGGTGGTTTTGCTGGCACCAGACCCTGAAGTTCTGGGTCCATTATCTGTACTCTGAGTTGTCCCCACATGTGATGACACCAACTATGGCAGAATCATCAGGGAACTTCTGGAGGTGGCAGCATAGGGAGGTGGAGTTGGGGACGAGACCAAGAGCCCACTCATCTCTGGACCAGCGACACGCCTGGTCGTCCTTTCAAATGTGGTCAGGAAATGCTCAATGTCATCATCCACAGATAGGAGAGGAGATTTTGGTTCAATTCTGGACCTGGAACCATGAGGAACCTAGACATCACCAACATCTGAATCATCTTCATGCACTCCAGGTGCTGCAGGGAGAGGTGGGGCTTCAGGATGTTCAGGTTTATAAAACACAGCGTTTACTAGCAGCTGAAGTAGTTGAAATTGGTGCTGCATGCTTTTCCACTTCTGCTCCTGGTGAGAGAAATCTTTCTCTATCTTCTGGTCTCTATCTGCTTGAGACTGCAAAAGAGATTTAACCAACACGACCAGTTGAGTACCTTGTCTCCATGTCAAGCGGCTTGCGACTCAAAAACACCACAGGCCTTCTGCAACCATCCACCTCTTGTTGAAGGACCGCACCAAGCCCAACCCCTTAAGCGTCTGTTTGCAAGATGAATGGTTTACTGAAGCTTTGGAGAGCCCAGAACAAAAAGGCTACATGCTTACTGTTAAAATATACAATAAATATTCAATAAATATTTTAAAAACCTTGTTGGACCAGATTATGTCTCTCCATCCACCTTGAAGCACTGTGCTGATCAGCTTTCTCCAGTGTTCACAGGCATTTTAAACACCTCACTGGCAACATGTCACGTGCCAACCGGCTTCAAATCCTTCACTATTATCCCTTTTCCCAAGGAGCCAAGGTCCACAGGACTTAATGACTTTAGCCCCTTCACCCTGACCTTTGTGGTTATGAAGTTCTTTGTTCCTCGTGCTTTTACACCTGAAAGAGATCACTGACCCCCTCCTGGACCCTACAGTTTGTCTACATTGCCAAAAGGTCTGCAGACGACGCTGTCAACTTGGCCCCTTACTACATCCTGTTTGTGGATTTCACCTCTGCTTTCAATACAATCATCCGTGCTCTGCTTTTGGAGAAGCTCTCTCAGCTGAGTGTGCCTAACTCCACCTGCAGGTGGATTACAAACTTCCTGTCTGATAGGAAGCAGCACGGGAAGCTGGGAAAACATGTCTCAGACTCACAGCTTATTAGCACTAGTTCCCCCCAGGGCTTTGTTCTTCCTCCTATGCTCTTCTCCCTGTACACCAACTGCTGAACCTCAAGCTTCTGAGATTCGCAGATGCCTACAGGTGGGAGGTTGACCATGTGACAACCTGATGCAGGGAGAACAACCTGGAGCTTAATGCTCTAAGAACAATGGAGATGATTGTGCAGCGCCAGCTATCCCCATCATCCCCCATCATCCTCAGTGACTCCACTGTGGAGTCTTTCTGCTTCCTGGGAACTTTTCCAAGGACCTAAATTGGGAGCTGAACATCAAATCCCTCACCAAGAAAGCCCAGCTGAAGATGTACTTCCTGCAGCAGCTGAAAAAATTCAACCAGCCAAGGACAATGATGGTGCACTTCTACTCCTCAATTACTGAGTCCATCCTCTCCTCCTCCATCATCATCTGATACGATGGTGCCACTGCCAAGGACAAGGGCAGACTGCAGCGTGTCAGCCGGTCTGCAGAAAAGGCGATTGCCTGCAATCTTTCATCTCTCCAGGATCTGTACGCCTTCAGGACTCTGACATGTGCAGGAAAAATTGTGGCTGACACTTTCCCTCTGTCAGGAGGCTTCAGTCCATCAGGAACAAAACCTCATTCCACAACAACGGTTTCTTCCCATCCACTACCAGCCTTATCAACAAGACACTGAGACCCGCGTGACACTGAGACTGCCTCTCTCCCTCCCCTGTTCAAGCTACACCAAAGTAGCATTTCCAGACCTCCTGTGTTACCATAACACATAATCTACTTAATATATGGTATATAGTTAAATACTATATAGTGTATATAGTATATTGTATGTTTTATATTGTAAATTGTATTGACTGATTTGTAATGGCCCTGTAAATATTGTAAATAGTTAATGCATTTGTTACCTCAAGGCTGGACTGTTGTAATTCTTTATTATAGGGAAGTCCACAAAATATAGTTAAAAGCCTCCAAAAATGCTGCAGCCAGAGTTCTGATGAAAATTTAAAAGAGAGATCATATCGATCCTACCTTAGCTTCTCTTCAGTGGCATCCTGTTAAATCCAGAATAAAATTTAAAATCCTCCTTCTCAGATATAAAGCCTTTAATGGCCAAGCTCCATCTTACATCAAGGATACGATTGTTCCTTATGTTACTAACAGAGCACTTGGCTCTTATTCTGCAGGTTTACTAGTGGTAATTTCTAAAAGTAGAATGGGAGGCAGATCTTTTAGTTAATAATGTCCACTACGGTGGAAATAAACTACCAGTTTTAGTCCGTGAGGCAGACACCCTGTCTACTTTTAAGGGTAGGCTTAAAACTTTCCTTTTTGATAAAGCTTATAGTTTGAGTGGCCCAGGTTATCCTGAACTATCTTTATAGTTATGCTGCTATAGGCTTAGACTGCTGGAGGACATAGGGGCTCCTTTTTCCTTATTTTGCTTCATTCTATCTCTATTCTACCTTTCTGCAGAAATGCAGAAAAATCATGCTTTCTCTGCTTTTTCTCATAGTAGCTGCATCTGATCTGTGCCTTTGCCATCATCACCTTTGTTTATAGATGTTCGAGCTTGACCTAATTTTCCGTGTAGTCCTACGTTTCTGACTGCTACTAACTGTATGTGTTCTCATCGTCCGCTGACATGCGAGCTGGCTCTGAGCTCATCTGCCTTGCTGGATGTTTCCTGAATGGGGCCGCCTGTGGAGCTGATTTAGAGTTATCTTTTGCATCTTTGGTTCTTTTTGGATGGCCATTTGCCGACCCCAGTCGGCCTCGGCAATTGGCCGCTTACATTCAGCCTGGTTCTGCTAAAGGTTTTTTCCTGTTAAAAGGTAGTTTTTTCTCTGACCGTCGCTACAAGCATGCTTGGTGTGAGTGATTGCCTTCGAGCCAGTGAGTTGATGCAATCAACTGTTTTTCCTAAGATAGAAAACTTTGAATCAATTTGACAGTATAATCTGGTTGATTTGTCTCTGTAAAGTGTTCAAGAGCAAAAGTCTTACAAGGTCACCATCTTGTGCCAACCCTCACCATGACACTTACCCTACTCTCCACTGAATGCTCTTACATCGCCCCTCAATCCATCTTCTTTCGCCATTCATTCTCCCTTGGCCTCTCCCTGATATCTTGGGCATGCAGCAGGCTCAAAAACAATCCAAAAGGCCAAATAGTTCATATATATGAATATTTTGAATGAAAAACCTTTTCTCACATATTTTATCCAGCATTGATAGAAGTGGGGCTCTAACCTTCAATATGCTCTTTAAGATAAGGCAATGCAGTCTAACCCTTAAAATTCTTTTAGAATCCAGCCAATGTAATGCAATCTTAACACACATGAATGTTTTGAAATATGCTTGTTATTGGGCAACTGGGTCAAGCAAAAGAAAATGTTATATACAGTATATCGGCTGATCGTCAGATATCCCAGCTTTTTTTTAGTATTGAACTCAACATCAAGGTTTAATTTCTCAGACATCCCAGTTTTTCTCAAACCTGTTGTCAACTCGTTGAAGGCCCCAGGCCGAGACAGCATTACTGGAATGGGTGTTCAAGGAGTGTGCAGGTAAGCTGGCTGGCTTGTGTCCTCACAGACATTTTTAACACCTCACTGGACCAATCCACAGTGCCAGCATGCTTTAAGTCTGCCTCCAACATTCCAGTCCCAAAGAGGCCTCAAGTCACGTCATTTAATGACCATCAGACTGTTGCACTGACTCCCATCATGATGAAATGCTTTGAAAGGTCGGGTTGGACAGACACCTCAGATGTCATCACCCTGAGCACAGACTCCCCTGAGGACTGCATTCCGAGCCTCGTACTGTTCACTATGATGACACACAAATGCTTCCCCAGGTTCACCACCAATCACATTGTGAAGTTTGCAGATGACTCTACAGTGGTGGAGGCAAAAGAGATTATTCTTGACTTCAGGAATAACTGGCCTAACCACGCTCCACTGCTCATCAACAACTAAGCTGTGGAGGTGCTCAGTAGCCTGAAATTCCTGGGTGTACACATCACAGACAATGTCACCTGTCACGTTACTGGTCAAAATGGCACAGAAGCACTTGTACTTCCTGCGGAGGATTAGCAGAGTCCCCACCCATCCTCACAACCTTCTACGGAAGCATCATAGAGAGCGTTCTGACTACCTGTCTCACTGGGTGGTGTGGAGGCTGCATCGCCTCAAACTAGAAGAACATGAGAAGAGTGGTAAGAACAGCAGAGAGTGTGTGCCTCTTCCCTTCATTAAAGACATTTCATTTCAGTGCTGCGTGTCCCGAGCCCATAACATCATCAGTGACCCCTCACACCCCCAACATGGACTGTTCTCCCTGCTGCCCTCTGGGAAGAGGACTTGAGCATCCACTGCAGGACCCAGCAGATCTGCAACAGCTTTTTCCCCGCTGCTGTCAGACAGTTGAATTGTTGAATTCTGAGCTGGACTCTGCATCGCTACCAACGTGGCTGAACTTTTATAATCCTTTTAAATAAGACACAGCTCAATGTTCTTCTGCATTTTGCACTATATTTATTTTGCACTGCATTGAACCTTTCCATTTTCATGCCTTTTTGCACCATTATAATTAAACTGATTTCTTTTCTCCAACACTGTTTACATTCTTGAAATAATACCTTGAAGAGAAAAGAAATACAAAGTTCTGAAAAGAGTTTCAGCAGCATATTGCTGCTTAAAACTCTTCAAATGGTAAGGCATCCATCACTTCATGGCACCATCTTGGTGATGTTCCATCCATTTTACGTCACGCTTTATCACTGCTGGGGTAGCGAGGGGAGCTGGTCCAGCTGTCTACGGGCGAGTGGTGGGGTACACCCTGGACAGGTAGCCAGTCCATCGGAGGGCAACACAGAGACAAACAGGACAAACAACCATTCACACACACACCAAAGGACAATTTAGAGTGGAGTGTGGGAGGAAGCCGGAGTAGGCGGAGATAACCCTCGCATGCTCAGGGAGAACATGCAAATTCCATGCAGAAAGACCCCGGGCCGGGAATCGGCAACCTGCAAGGCAGGAGTGCTACACACTGCTCAGGTTGTGCAGTAACAGCATAGCTCTTGGCTATGTTGTATTACGTTACACAAAATGTGGAATGTTTAGGTTTGGGTCTGTCTGAATGAGTCAAATTAGAGATTCACCATAAACATTGTTATCTTTATATGTTGTAAGAGAGAGAGTTGTGTTTTTTATTTCTTTAGATCCCTATTATCTACTGAAAGCAGTGGCTATTCTTCCTGGGATCTGAACATTTTTACAGATATTACATCAAACTTCATATACGTATATATAACATACACACAGATACACACATGTTTGAGCTATTCTATGTACAAAACATTACCAATCTATGCATATTATATAAATTACAAAACATTTTAGTTACTAGGGCTCATTATGAATTAATAATTCAATAAACGTTACAGTCACTCCAAAGTAAATATATCAAGTCTAAGCCTTTTGGAAAAGCTAACATAGTACATCTCTGAAATCAAGAATTGCAGGAGTGAGTTCGACGCCACCATCGCCCTATAACACGATGTTCTCTGAAGCTGATTTGTTTGACAGGCAGGTAAACAAAAACGTCTTTCACTTGATTGACGAGTGAAATAATTATGAATGTCATCAAAAAGTCAATATATTATTAATAATTTCAGGTGCTTTTGTAATACAGTAAATAAATTTTTTAAGAATGTAATTAAATAATATTTTATTCTGCTCCTTACAAGCAGCCATGCTAACTGATTGTGCATGTCTTTAATACTTGTTAAAAAGAACAGTTTAGAACAAGCTGAGCTGCTTTATTTTGTACAACTTGAAATTTGTTGAGGTAATTTTCTGTCATTGTTGCCCAATTGCCCAAGAGTAGTCAAGATTACACAAAACTATTGATTCCACCAAAGTTTTCTGTATTTGAATTGGTATGCATTTTCTACAGTACCGAACTGCTGCCATACTCCTGCCCATATTATTCAGTATTTGTATTATCTGAGCATTCCAAGTTAGCCTGCTCTCCACAGTCACGCCAAGCAATTTGGCATCAGCCACTTGTTCAATGACTGAACCACTAACAACCAAGTTAAGAGTAGCTGAGCCTTTTAAAAGATGATTAAATCCCAACACCATTTGCTCTTTGCAGCGTTTATAACCAACTTATTTTCTTTGAACAAATTCTCAATAAATTTTAGTTCATTATTTAATATCATATTAAGTCTGGTAAAGTTGTAGTCAGACGCATAAAGAGTTGAGTCGTCTGTATATAAGGCAATAGTGGCAGACTCCAAAAATAAAAGACAAGTCATTTGTAAAATTGGAAATAACAATGGCCAAAGGGAACTCCCTTGAGGCACCCCACGGTGCATAACGTTTGTCTCAGAATAACTACCATAAAAGTACATTAAACTACCTCTTTGTAAGATAGCTATAGATCGATTGGATTGCACACCTTTCAATCACCTTAACTTACTTAACTTTTCTAATAACAAATTATGATGAATTAAATCAAATGCTGCACTCAGATCTAGCAGTACAGTCCCAACAAATTTTCTGTCGTCAATTTCATGCAACCAATTATCCACCATCTGAACTAAGGCAGTCATTGTGGAGTGCCCTTTCTTATAGGCATGTTAATAGGGTGAATTCAACCCATTTACAGAGAATTATAAATTAATTTGATCATAAACTATTTTCCTCATAATCATACTCAAAATGGACAGAATACTTATAGGTCTGCTATTTTACCCCGAAAAAGGTTCTTTATTGTTTTTTTGGTGGAGAAACAATTTTAGCTTTTTTCCAATTGGTAGGAAAAACAAATTTCTCTAAACTTGTGTGATGAAGGGATGACAGACAGTCTGGGAATGTACAGCACACGTGTGTGCATGTATTAAGAGGAGTGTCATGATGGGATTAAGATGTCTAACCCACATGCAGAAACACACAGAGGTTTGGAGAAAGTTCAGAAGATTTATTGACAAAAGTGTAAATAAAATGTGAAGAGGAACTGGGGTGGTCAGGCTGGTCACGGCTGGATCTCCACTGCTGGAGGTGGAACTGATGAGCAGGTGGGGGAACCCTGTGAGTCCAGAGGCTTGTCGGCAGGCAGTGGGCTGAGGACTGAGGGCTAGGCTGAGACTGAGACAGAATGCAGGCAGGCAGGTTTCTGGCTGAGAGAAGGGTTTCAGATCTGCAGAGGGGGAACCTTGAGAGCCCAGAGGCTTTTCGGCAGGCTGAGGGCTGAAGCAGAGACTGAGGCTGAGTGCAGGCAGACGGATTTCCTGACAGAGTTCTCTCTCTTTGTTTTCTCTGAGAGTTGACAGGCAGATTCCAGACAGAATCAATCCTCCAGGGTTTCACTGAGAGCAGACAGGCGGATTCCAGAGGTAGACTTCTCTCCAGGTTTTCAGATAGTCAGGCAGGATAAATCTGTGAGACAGAAAAAAGACTGGATCAGGCAGGTTCACAAAAATCTTAGGTACAGATAAGCAGGCTGGATCAGGCTTTGCTAACCATTACTGGCAAACACTCTGGCACTGGAGTGTAGGTCTCCGCCTCCTTAAGTAGGGAGCCTCCTGATGAGCAGATAGAGGACAGGTGTTGCAGGTGAGCACAAGCCCTCAGGAAGGGATCCTCGGCGCCCTCTGGTGGGCAAGCCTCCGGATCCCAACAAGGAGATCTTGCAAAATGATGTGTCATGTTGGTCGATGGCCAAGTCATATTAAGCATTCACATCATATATTGAACCTCTTTACAATTTAACTGTGTAATCATGCTAAACACAAATGTCTAGATATTTAATCAACCTCTTTCGTACTTATGCAAGTTTGAGTATCTTACTACTTCTCTATAATGGAAGACACAAGGAAATGATTCCAATGAATATCAAATACAAATGTGAATATTTGATATTTTAGTTTTTCCAAAGGTTTAATTCTAATTTAGATCTCTATACTACTATCTTGTAATGCACCAAGTACACTGAACTGTTAAAACTGTGTGAGATAATAACAAATATTCAACTTTTAGCACTTACCTCTGGTGTATATTGAAAATGATGTTGTAAGACTACAATTAGTTTACCAGGAGTGAACTTATATATACCTTAAACTTGTATATAGCGTTAATATAGCTTATATATATATAGCTTATATATATATATATTTTTTTTTTTTTATTAGACTTGAAACTGGAGTTTTGTTGGGATCCTCAGGCTTGCCCACCAGAGGGTGCCGAGGATCCTCTTCTGTCTCTTATTTTCTCTTAGGGCTGGAGTTACTGTTGGGATCTGGAGATTACCCTCTGTCTCCAGCAGAGTGCGCCGTGGGTCTTCTGGAGCTGGAATCTTCCAGCACACCTGTTATTCATCTACTCATCAGGAGACATGACAAGTTTAAAGTATAATGACAGTCACCTTCCAGGTTTAGTTTGTGAATTATAAACTTATAGTCTGTTAGGATTCCAGTCTGTGTGGTTTGTGTTTGTTTTTATTTTCCTTCCTCCACCAGGCAGCACCTGGTTCTTGTTGGCCTCCTCACACACCTGTGGAGGGTTACCTCATTAATGGAGTGCTCTTAAGCTGCTGATTGCCACTACCTCGACGCCAGAGTGTTTGTCAGTTTTGGGTACTCTAGCCAAGCTGAGTTTTGCTGAGTGAAACTGAGTTTTTGTCTACCTGAGTTTTAACCTTGCTGTTTTTGTCTTTACCTGTAGGCAGGAAGCCATCTTGTAAACTGGTTGTTTCGGACCTTCTTTCCTCTGGAATCTTCTGAGAATCAAGCTGAGCTAAGGATTCAACTTTGTGGTTCTGATCAACCCTTTTCCCCAAGGATCGTTTGGGGCTTCTCTCTGAGCAGGGGATTCATCTCCACAACAAGCCGTTCAAGTACAGCAGGAAATCTATGTGGCAGTCAGCTTCTCCGTTCACCAACGTACAACCTCATTCTGTGTAAACCCTGTCCTCCCTCCATCGAACAAGACAAACACTGGAACATCACACACCGACTGTAGTTAATAAGAGAGACCATTTTCTGGAAACGTGAGTCAGCTACCTATTTCTACTCTTCAAGTTCAAGAATCAAATTGAGCCTGAACTAACTGCAGTGTCTTCCCCTCACTTTCCATTTCCGATTGAACAGTGTTCAGAGCAATACTGAACTCATCTCATCCTTCTCAAAAAACCTGTTAAACTTTTCCCTGGTCTCTCTGTGTTGGTTTTCTGCATGTAGGTCAGAGCACTTAATAAAACCATGACATAGTCCACAAAAAAAAAAAACATCTTTAAATTGTCCTGAAATAACCTATTAATAGCCCACCTTTAATGATGGCAAAGAGAAACGTGACACATTTATTTCAGCATTTTATTTGCATACACTGAACAATTCCATTTAAATTCAAACCCCCATTCTAATTTTGGCAATGCAGTTTCAAGAACAGTCAATCGTACCAGCAGTGGAGTGTAAAACCGCAGAAGTATCTTCATTGTAGAAGCTTGCTTGTAGCTCTCATTGTTTCATTTGATTCTTCTGAAATTTTAAACATGATTGAAGGGAACAACACACAAACAACATATCTTTTCTCTCTTTGACTTCATGCAACTTGACTATCATGTAACATCTTTGTAAAAAAATTAGGCTGCTGATCATTGTTTTTAAAGGTATTGTGGAGAAATTTTTTTAAAAGACCTGCCTTTTTCAAAAAAAGTATGCACATGCAAAATCCTGTACCCAATCCTGAGAGGGAACCCCTATTAAATGCACAAGAGAGCACGCATGAGCCCATTTCTCCTTGTGCATGGTGGCAGCCCACTGCTCCCTGAGGGGACGGGTTAAGTGCAGAGGCATTTGACCCATCCCCTATTATGCCTATGGCAACAGCAAAACACTGTGACAGCAAATCCTACAATGCATTGCGAGGAGAGCTCTCCGTGTGAAGCATTCCGGGATATATCCGCCTCTTCTGAGGCCTTTCTTCCCTTCTCATTCACTTCAAAGACACTTTTTCTCTTACAACCCCTGACAAGTTTCAAAGAACTGTGAAACCGTTACTCACCGGAATGATTGACAATTAGTAGGACCACTTATTTAGATAATCCACTTGGAAATAAAAGATTGTCCTCTATGCCTTTAAGACATATATTTTTGCTTATGTTGGGGGGGGGGGTTATTCATTCACTCTGTTCTTCTAATCTTCAAATGGTGGTAATTTGTGGCTGATCAAAACTTGGCTGTGCATTACTGTCACCAAATTGCATTATTTACATTTGATCATTAATTGATTACATTAATTACATTATTACCATATTAAATCCATAAGAAAGTGATTAAAACATTTGATTTAGCTATAGTCATACCACCACAAATCAAATGTTTTAGTGAAGACCACCTATGCCATTTTACTTATTGAACATCAATTTCAAAAGCACATATATTATTGTAATAGTTGTAAATTTCAAAACTAACAGATTTATGATGTCTAAAAACATTTTTAACATTTTTTTATATGTCTGTGTTTGTTAATAACTTGGTGAATTACCAATCAAGTTAAACTACACCATAACCCTCTTATACAATTTACACTAAAGCAGATCTGCAAAAGAACATAAGATATGATTTAAAACCAGAATGGAATAAATATACCATAAAAAAGTAGCATGTGTAAAAATGTGCTATTAATGTGCTAATAAGCTATATTGGTTTAACGTTTAATTAAAACTGTAAAATAAACTTTCATTATACTTTCTAGTAAACACAAAGTATAGGTACAGTAGCATGCATTTTAAGTATTTCACTGATAACAAAATTAGAGTTAACTGAAAATTTATTTTAGGATGTTTTAATTTAAAATTAGTATGCACTACCTTTGAGTAAGGGTTATATAGAAGTCAATCAGTGTTCTAAAAGCTAATATTCCATCTCCTATTGTTAGCTGATGTCATCTACAATGTTTGAAAGTGATGTCTTAAACTCTTAGGATTTCATAAAATCCAATATAAAGTCACTTATTAATTTTGTGATTCTAGTCTAATTCAATTTGAAGTAAACATGGCTGTAGGGTGAGGCATCTATCTCACTGTAGCACTGAAAGTGCTGTGATGTAAACAATTTACATTTTGGGATTGGAGGGGGCGCACTTAAGATCAGGATCTTGAATTCTGTGCCACATGGTATACATGTTGCCTGAAAGCATGCTGTGAACAACAAGCATTTCTTTATAGAAGCAAGGGTTAAGCTCATCAACATTTTTTCCTTTAACATTTAGTCCAAATGGTCTCACCCCAATATGATGCTCTGGACGTAGCCCTGCCTCAGCTAAGCACATCCCCATGTAAGCATCGTCAATAGGAATAAGGGGGATGGAGTGTGACATGTTGTATATGATTAAAGCTGTGTAGCCAGACAGAAGGTAGCCACCACCACTACAGTAATCAGGATATATATTTGGCCTATAGAGCTCTTCTGGAACAAAATATCTACTCTGTGGATGGCGAATGGGATCCATATAGGGCATGACATTGCCAGCAAAAAGGTGCCTCCTTCCACCATTACGTTTAAAGTGTTGGAGATACACTACCATGTTGTCTGTGTTGGCAAAGACATCATCATCACCATTAAATAGAAACTGGGTGTTTGGGCAGTTTTTCTCGAACCACTCCAAAAACAGTATCTGCTTTAACGTGAGGTTGGAAAACGTGTCTTTGAAATCCCACTGGAGAATGTCATTGTACTTCCTTTGCTCCAGCTGAAGAAGCTTGTTCAGTCTCTCCTTTTCATATCCGGTACCCATTGTTCCTGAGATAAAGATTCTTCGGATCCACACTCCATTAGACAATCTCTCCTCGGCCCAGGTCTTGCGCAACACCTCTCTCCTGTCATAGTTGACAGCAGGACTTTTAATGACCAGTAAAAGGAAAATATCAGATGATCCATAAGCTCCACCGCATTTGTTAGGGATGTCGAGTATCATTGGAAAATGCCGACAGTGGTGGTAATAGAGAATGTCTTTAGAAATTGGAGGAAATGAGTGGAAGTCCTTGACCTGTTCAGCCGATGTGTTTATTACACATTTTGGAAAACGGTCAACATGTGGGAAAGTTCTGCCTAAGGACTTTAATTGAATTTGATAGTTTCTGACATCAACTTGAAGAATGGTGGAGTCTGAGTCAGAGACATCTTCAGAAGAATAAGACAGAATCACCAAGACAATAGTTAGCACCATCAAAGAGGTTATTATAGAGACTCTCTGAAAGTGCCTTCTGGAAGTCCTGTGAAAACAAAAGAAGACATTTTATTAAGGTTAGGGCAATGGAGGCTATTTATAAAGTATATCTTGCAGTAGTTTTAGTTTATAATTGTGTGTACATTTACATCATATCAGCTTTTTTATGCTGTTGTCCAATATATGTAATTATTCTTTTAGTTTAATTTAATGAAATAAATGCCATAAAGGTGGAAAGAACATGGGGAAGGTTTTTGTAATGGTCTAATCATTTTAGTTAAGAGAAAAACTAAACTTAATAATAGACCTCGGGCTTCTCAAAAGCTACATGCTAATAAGTCAGATGATGCTATTTCATTCCAACAACCGGTTTCAGAAGTGTTAAGAAAAAGACAAAAACAGTTCTAGCATTTAGTCAGAACAACCTAAACAAGTTTAATGTCATTCCTTCATTATAAAGGGCTGATAGGAGTTTCTTTATTTTAAGAAATTCCTTACTGTCAGTGAAACTGCATCAATCAGGCATTCTTAATCAGAAATCTCTGTTAACTCCAGTTACAATAGCTACAAATCAGGGTTTCTTATCCGTGCCTTGCCTCTTTTCTATGAGAACAAACATGCAGTAGATAAGTAAACTCTTGAAATATACGCCTTTATCTAAAAAGCAAGAGCTGTTTGAATTAAAATACACTAAATATTTTTGAAGAACACTATACAATTTAAGCAGAAAACAATTATTTAAGCATCTCCAGGGGAAAAAAATAGAAGTTCAGAATGATCGGATTTACAGTATTTGCATTAGCGTTCAAAGACTTTTTTTTTCACTTTTTACTTGATCTGACACTATTAATAAAGTTCCACCTATAAACCCCAAAGTAAGCAGTTGTGAATAAAGCATTATTCAAATGATTGCTCCACCATAACCTTAATACGTTATTAACTTTATAATAAAATATAATGTGAAGTTCAATTTCAGTTTAATTTAAATTCACACCTTTCATAAACATTTTTAAAAAGTAATAAAAATATTAAAAACAATTCTCAGACATACATTCAAAAAGTACAAGTAAATCTAAAATGACTGTAATATAGAAATATGAAGTAATTACCCGAACATTTTGTGTTTCTTGGTCTTGCAGGCAACGGAGGTGCAGAGCAGATTATGTCTGTGACAAGCAGGGTGTTTGATTTTAAAACGGAACTATTTTTTTTCCCGTGAAGGTTTGTTTTTTTTGCCAGTCTGCCAAACCCCTGACAGGTTAGGGTTAGGTCTTGTTTGTTAAAGGTGATTTCAGCAAATTTAATAGGTAAATATATGCCTCTTTTGGCCCTTTTTTATTCACTTAATGGGAGAGCATTTTGGGTCAGATTATCTGGGTATAATGTTTTCCATGATTCACTGCACTCTTTCACTCTCCTGGCAACCTTGTTGAAGCTCTGCTGCAGTGAGATAACATCATTTTGAAGATGGAACGAAAAATCTGTGGAGGATTTTATTTCAGCTTGTTGTCAGAGGAGGCACCTATCTACAAAAACTGTGGAACTTGTGTCATGCTCTTTTAAATTAAATTTTATGCAATTGATGCATAATATTTAACCTGGTAAGTCCCAAGGGTTTCAGAGGAAATTTCTACTTAAAAATACACAACTGATTTAAGAATAGCAACATATTTATTAGGTCCACAACAAACATTTGGGTACCATTGTGTAAAGAGACCGCACCTGTTGGCAGTCAGACGCCACTGAGTGTTTCCTGGTTCCTTTACAGCAGAACTGATCACACAGTAAATAATCATTCTCTACAGCTGACTCTGAAAGATGACTAAAGGACATTTATTTAATTAAGGCAAAGAATTGGTTTCAGAGATCAACGTTGAGAGGCTTGCCATTTGGCTGCAGGATGATGCAGATGGCAGCACTGTTACCTTGCAGCAAGAAGTTTCCGGGTTCAATTCCCAGCCCAGGGTCTTTCTACATGGAGTGTGCATGTTCTTTCCGTGCATAAATGGGTTCTCTGTGGGTATTCCAAATACAAACATTAGGTTTATTGACATCTCTAAATTGTCTTTAGGTGTGTGTGTGCATTGTTACATGTCTGTGTGGATCTTTTTGTAGCCCTGCGACAGACTGGCAACCTGTCCAGGTTGTACTCCGCCTTACGCCAGCAGACTGCCGGAGAAAGACATTGACCCCACCACGACTCTAACAGAATAAGCGGGAGAACATCGATGGGGCTTCTCATTTAACATTGCGGGGGAATAATGACGAATAGCCATGAACGTTGACTAGGTTCATAGTGAAAAATTAGGCATACACTTAAAAAGGGCTAACATTTGAATCAGTTGGGGGAAATGTGCCAATCCATCTAATCTGTGTCACAGATTGGGTAGGTTTGTTGTTGATCCTTTTCAGACTTACCACCAGAGAGCACTTAAAAGGTGTGGCTGGGCTGGACCTATTTGCTGCAGGTAAGTATCCACTCATTAGCCTCATCACCTGAGCAGTAGAGGAGAGATGCAGTTGTCATTCTTCTGTGGCGTGTTTTCTCTTATGGTAAGGTTTGACCCTCCCTGAGCCTCTGAAAAACCTTCTGTTCCCCTGTTCTTTTTTGCATGTTCATTCAAGTAATTCCTCTGACAGTCTTTCTGTATGATTATCAAGCCATTTTACTCACCTCTCTCGTGAAAGTCCTCCCTCTTAAAAGTTCCTGTTCTCCCACAATTCTGCACTAATTCAGATACTTGTTTGAAGATAAACTTTATTAATCTGATGAATTGGTCTGTTTTTTTTGCACGTGGGTCAGAAATATAAACAAGACCATGAAAACCTGTTCTTGAGTATGTCACAGAAATTGCTTCAGAAATTGTGTCTTTAGAATAGAATAGAATTTAACTTTATTGTCATTACACATTCACAAGTACAAAGCAACAAAATGTAGTTTGCAAATATACAGACGTGCTATATAGGATACAACTATTTATTTATCTATACAGAAAGTATGTATGTATGTCCTATAAATGGTATATACAAACAGAGAGTAATTGTAAGAGGCTATAAAATAAATAGATATGGAAGCTATATACAGATTATACAGGAAAGTTAGGATATGGATTATATATACAGTACATGAAGATGATTACTCTATAGCCGGACAAAGTAACTGTCATAATTAGATAAACTACTTGGGAAAATGTTAGTTTTGAAACACAACAGGGAGGTAATATTAGGGTATAATAGACTCACACATCATTAAAAATAATAATTCTAACAAAACAGTATAAAATACCTTAAAGGAATAGTACACCCAAAACATGATTAGCCTTCATTTTCTACTCACCCCCATGCTGAACAACACTCTGGAGTACTTTTTTGATATCTCAAATGCATCTGGAGATCTGGGAGGCTTCTTGCTGTCTGCTGACATTCAAATAATGGAGGTCTATTGTGCCCGAGGCAGAAAGGTCCATAAAAGTCCACAAAAAACGTGTCAATATTCCTCCATACTGCTCGTCCAATGTATTCCAAGTGTCCTGAGTGGGTAGCGTCCATAATTTACTCGAAACGAAGTCATTTAGAATGTTTTTAGAGCATAAACAGTAGTGTATAGGATTTCCTAAAAGCGCGTTCACAAGTCTACGGAAACCGCGGCAGACCAAACCAGACGAAAGTGCGCATTCAGCGTCTGCTCTGCCGATAATGCAAGCGTAGAAGAAGAAATGTGCTGTTTACCTGTGCAAAGAAAAAAACAACGAAAGAAAAATGTCTGAGGACTTCAAGTGTTGAGGAAGAGCATGAGTTATTTGCCGAGCTGAATGCGCACTTTCGTCTGGTTTGGTCTGCCGCGGTTTCCGTTTGTTGTGGACTTTTATGGACCTTTCTGCCTCGGGCACCATAGACCTCCATTATTTGAATGTCAGCAGACAGCAAGAAGCCTCCCAGATCTCCAGATGTATTTGAGATATCAAAAAAGTACTCCAGAGTGTTGTTCAGCATGGGGGTGAGTAGAAAATGAAGGCTAATCATGTTTTGGGTGTACTATTCCTTTAAGCATCTTTGCATACTTCAAGATAACTTTATTTCCCAGTCAGGTTCTTCTCTCCCATGTTCCCTTTTACGTTGTAATCCATCTGATAGCTGGATTTCAAGCTACCCAACCTCCGCTGCACAGCGGTAGGAATGATTTTAGTTTGTTTTTTCTGACCTACTTTGGTACTGATGACCATTGTTTCCAGTGGACAGTTTTGGCCACAGTTTGTGCATGGTAGAGCATATACATGCGCACCATTGCACATATGTTCTATAGCATGAGGTGGAATACAGAAAAGAGACCACCTGTAATCTGACTGTGCAATATTTTGTCAGCACTCCACATCTAAAACAATCCGATGGTGTGTGTGCGTGCAGACAGGCAATTTTTGCAGACCTACAGAAGATGAAATATCAACATGTTCTCTTAACCAAATCATGAATGGTGCGAGCAAGAGAAAAAATAAGGTGACGAGGAAACTCGTGCTTCCCTTAAAGTTAGGTATGATGCTGAAATAAAACTTTGTGACACAAACAACTAAGTTTCCACTCATTAGATGGGAATCTCTATTTCCAGTCTCTGTCTAAACTTATCATTTATTCTTGTTAATACCCTATACATTCATCTCTGTTGAAAAAGAATGATTAAAAGAAAGACCAGTTGGTGGTCATATATAATCTATAAACTTTAGCCAATATAAAATATATTGGCTTATTCTCTCTTTCAATTAATGCTCTTTTTTATGTTTCTGCTTTTTATGGAGATAAATGTCACAATCTGTCTGTAACTGAATTCACAATGGTCACTTATTGAGGAGACTGCAGAAGACTTCTGATTAAAAGTAGTAACTGATGTATTTGGTGACAGGAAAGTTCCCTTTATTGTAATGTTTGATATCAGTCTATTTGATCCTGACAAATTTTTCTTAGGATGAGTCTGTGCATAATAATAGCACAACAATCAGTGTTGGGCAAGTTACTTGTCCAGTGTAGTGAGCTAAGCTATCAGTTACTCAACAATAAATTAAGCTTCACTACACAAAAGCTACCACCTAAAGAATTATCGCAAGCTAAGTTACACTGTGTTAACTGTAGCTTAAATACATCAGAAGCTCCTAAACTTTGTACCAAGCTAATGTCAATTCAAAATTGGTCTGACACATTTGTTAAAACATTTATGAAAGATCAGCCAATGACATAACACAGTGTAAACATTGCCTTATGATCAGCATAATAAAAAAACTAAAGTAATTACTAGTAGACAAACTAGTAAACAATCTGATGTTATTAGAACCAAATTAAAGGTACTGTGTAGTGTTCTACACATCGAGACATGGCTATGAGTTTGCATTCAATGGACATCTCTAGGGAAAACAAAACCCTACAAAAGGCATCTTATTTCTTTAGGGTCTCCCTTAGAGAAAACTTCTTCAGACCTCAATTAAAAAGTCGATTCAAGTAACAAATGAAACTGTTTACAAAAGAAGGTGAAAAAAATAAAGAAGCTAATTAAGTAATACATATATTTATGTCTCACCGTATAATTTAATTTCTACCTACATATTTATTCATTGTATTTTTGGGGGCAATTAATTGAATGCTTATGCTTGTGCAAAGCCTAAAAACAGATTTATGTAAACATCCTGTCAGGTAAACTAGGCCATGAAAATACAATATTGAAGTTTCACTTCTGTTCTCTAATTAGAGTATCTTAGTGGCACACATCAATTGAACTATCTGGAAATTAAAGGTGCCAATAAAGTTAAAGTTAATATATTTTTTACATTTTTATTTAAAAAAATATACTGTAGTTGACTGTTTTAATTAGTGTTTGGCTATGTAAAACAAATGGCTAACCTTGGCCACATGAGCTCTCTATGGCCAAGAACCTTAAAAAATCACTCATGCTTTTTTTTTTTTTTTTTTTTTTTTTAAACACTTCTGCTTAGCCACTTGGCTAGTCCCTTTCCATCACACACTGCTTGTTGGTAGGTGGGTAGCTTTCGTTTTACTAATTTACAAACAGCATTTGGCTAAAGTGAGTTGGGATTTACACTGACGCTAAATATTTTTACTTGCATACTGCAGGAGGGAAATTAGTGATTCACCTGAATGTGAGTTCTCGAGTTGGTGTTGGATTTCCTGGACGTTGACAACAGTTTTTTTTTTTTTTTTGTTATTGCAAAGCAGACATCTGCACACTTATTTTTTAATCTGAGGATTCGACAATAATCTCTGAAGATAAGGTAGGGACAGTTGGCTGCTCTTCTTGCTCTGCTACTGTCTCCTCCTCCATCCTGTGTGTGTGGCTCTGTGTGTGTGCGTGTGTCTGTGTGTGTCATTCATTGAATTCCACTACAGTGCGCATGTTTCGGTAGATACACACAGGAGAGGCAGAATAGAGGCTCATGCGTGAATGTCCAACAAATAACTCTGATTGTTGTTTCAAAATAGAAAACCTGGTTTCATTTCTTAGTTATGCCCTGGATTTTGTAGCGTTTGTGGACGCTACGTCGCTACTTGATCGAAGCAGTAACGTCACTACAGGAAAGTTACTTGATAAATAAAGCAGCAACGCTACGGTCAAGCTACTGGAACATGTAGTTAAACTAATAGCTTCGCTACATGTAGCGGCGCTACTGCCCATCACTGACAACAATAGTGAAAACAATAAAATATGATAATATAAAGCAATAGGAATAGTTTTTGTGGATATTAGTTGAAGTGATCATAGTAGTATTAACAAACCAGTGCTAAAAACTTATCTGTGCTAGTTGCAGTTGTAGTAGTATTTGTATCACAGTCTATATAATAAATACTAGAAGTAACAGTTGTCATGATCTTGGCATGTCTGGGTTATTAGTTCATTCCTTTCACCTGATTAGCTCCGTCCAGTTTTCATCTGCCCTCATTTGATCCACCTTTTCCATCTCCTATTTATGCTGGCTGTTTCCAGACATCAGTGCCAGATAACTTGAGCCAAGTGTGAGAATTATCTAGCCAAACCTGTTGTGTTTTGACAATGCCATAGCCTAAATGTGTGATAGCTCAACTGTACCTCTGTAACAGTAGTCAGTTGTTAACTCACCACTCTGCTCTATACATTCATAGTCCTCCAAGGGTTTGGGTTTCTTTCTGACTCTACCTGTAGCTCTGAGTCTCTCCTTATGTCTTTGACTGTCTTTTCTATTTCTTCTGTTGGTGACTGACTAGTTTGACTTGTTGTAGTTACCCATTCTATGTAGTGGTCATCTGGTTGGTCCCCGTCAGTCTGTGGATGATTCTTTTTCAATGAAGTGGACCAGTCTATGTTTCTGAACCTTGTTTGTATCTAGAAAATAAACCATACAAGCAGGTGACAATAAAAAAAATCAACAAAGAAATCCTTTCTTGCCTTTGGGAGGAAGCTTCTTTTTGTTTTGTTCATAAACCATACATTCAGAACCAAACTTTTTCATTTTGGATAGATCCAGTCTCTTTCCTGAAGAGGAAATATGGGTTTCCCCCTGTTGTCTTACAGTAATATCCTTTTCTCATAATTGCAGCTGTCCGGGCTGCAATGTATGCTAAATCAGCAGACATTGGACCATTTTAAAAAGGGTGCACCATTTCCACTCTGCAGTCCCATTTTGATTGATTAACTTTATTGATCTCACAATGGAGAAATGTACTTGTTACATCAGCTCAAATAGTCAAAAAAGAAGAATGTGCAAAGAAGAAGAATGTTCATGGGATATATACAGTATATACAGTGCATCCACATATGACTGCTTTTTTTATTTTTATAGAAGGATCATTATACCAGGTTATTGCACAGGGTGTTTACACAGGAATTTATGTGAATGGATATTTATATTTGTTGTTATTGCCCTGGGGGTCAAATATAGAGAAGCTGTTATTGCACAGGGTATCAACTGCTAAATTGCACATTATACATTTCACAAGTTATTGCCGTTGTAGTGTTACATTGTAGAGTCTGGTTGCAGAGGGTGGGGCACTCCGAGATGCGCAGGTGGGCAAGGATGAGGCTCTTCATGGTCTTCATCAGATGGGAGGCCAGGGTTACTGGTCTAAAGTGGGCTGTTTCCTTGGCGTGTGGCATTTTGGGAACCTGTACCACACAGGAGGTCTTCCACAGAGAGGGAAACACCCCCAGGCAGAGGCTCAGGTTGTAGATGTAGCTGAGGACGTCGTAGAGCTCATCAGTAAAGTTCCTTTACAACCTTGGTGGAATCTCATCTGGTACAGGGCAGTGGCGGCTGGTGAAAAATATTTTTGGTGGGGCTGATATAGCCTAGTGTATGTCTCCAACTAATCCGGAATAAGAATTCTAATAAACAATTGGACAATACATACAATTTAACAGTAATGATTTAATTTACTGTATAATAACAGTAACAGTGATGATTTGGGTCACTGTGACGGGGTTCTTTGGCCTCCAAGAATCCAGGCTCAGTCGGGTTACCGGTGTTGGTGATTTATTGTGCTCAAAAACTCAAAACTCAAAAAAGAAACTAAACATGTACAAGATACTCTGGGCCTCAGCCTCCCTCCAGTTACCAGCAATGTAACAAAGAAACAGAAAACAAAAATGGCCGCTTTTCTTCCCACAGCCCTCATTAAATAGTTTAAGCCCCTCACCTCAGGCTCTCTTATTTCTGATTTCTTCTCATTAATCAGTTTTGTCCATATATTACCTCCACAAACAATTGATGTACAAAAACAAAAAAATTTTTTTTCTTTTACACAGATTCATTGACTTATTCAATTACACCAAACTGGGTTTGAACCCAGCAAAGACGCAGCCAGACTGAAGATGACAAGTCCCCGTAGCATGCATAAACACGTACACACATCCCCCCCCCCCCCCACACACACACACACACACACCCACACACACGGCTACCCCCACTGAAATATTAAGTGTGCACCCTCAATACGCCAGCAGGTAACCAGGAACGGCTTGTGTGTTTTAAGTTCATGGAGCTACTGGTCTCAGCGCGAGTGTATTGGTCCTCACAAGCACAGTATAACAGGAATGTGTGTGTGGCACGCAAAGTTAGAGGATGTTTTAAGCGACGAGGTGGATTCGTCACAGTCACAATAACCATGACATGAAATTTTCCTACCCTACAACAGGGATGTTCTTCTGGCAAACGGGTAGATAAATAAGGATCTCAGCGAATTTGGTGGAAGCTGCATCTCGTTCGTTACATTCGCCATCTTCCCTCTAATTGTCTGCACCTGTGCTTGGGTGCAGAAGCCTGTTAAAGTGCAGTATTTTCAGAGCCCCAAGACCATAAAATTCTGAGACGCTGATTGGCCATTAAATTCACCTAGTAATAGTACATGATTGACAGATTCTCTGCAAATGTGGCGCAGTCTGATCACAGCCCCAAGACAGAGACTGTAGGAGTCTGTCTGTGGAAATCCACAAATTAATGACAGTAGATAGGGAAATGTAGTTTATATAATTTGTTTTGCTTATAGGTACACACTTTAGAGAGTAAAACTGACATTTATGAGTTAATTTCTAAAAATATATTTTACGTTTCTCTCTTCTTATTAGGGAGGGCGGTGCCCCAGCGCCCCCTATGGGCCGGCCGCCACTGGTACAGGGGCTTTTAAGGATGGGGAGAATAGTGCTCTGACCTTTCATGCTTTAAAGCATTGTCTCTCAATAGTCACTGGTACTCCTCTGACACAAACTCTGTCCTATTGTCTGATCTTAGACAATATACTTTGCTGTAAGGTGCTGCATCTGCTAAAACAGAGACTTTTTACAAACAAAAGCTTTCAGAATTAAGTCAGTACTTAACAATAATAATGAAAGCCATGACTGTCTCAAGCAAAGCACTGGAGGTTTCTCACGCTGTATCCCTACCTCTGGCAAAATAAAAAAAGCCTTTACTCTATTGTTGAAGAGCTGCTTTTAACGACAGCGACTGTTATTGCTGAAATTATGATGGACAAAAAAAAAGCTGACACAGTCAAAAAGTTCCAATGTCGGACAACACCATGTCCCGTCGGATCAGTGATATATTGGTTAATATCTTTGAACAAGTGCTGAACAAAATAGAACAAGCTGGGCAGTTCCCTTTGCAGCTGGATGAGATGACGGATTTGAGTGGTGATCCTCACTGCCTGGGCTTTCTTCATTACAAAGATTTATTGTAATAAACAAGCATGTTTTATTTTTTTAAAAGACTGCCAGGAAAGACAACAGGAGAAAATATTTTCCAGGTTATAGATAGCTTTTTCAAAGAACATGATCTTCAGTGGAAAACCTGCAGCCACATCTGCACTGATGGTGCGGCTGTGATGACAGGAAAGCTGAAGGGACTGTTTGGACACATAAAAAAGGTCAATCGGGACATTAAATGAATGCATTGCCTTATTCATCCAGAAGCACTGGCTAGAAAGAGGGTTAGTCCTGACTTAAGTGCTGTTTTGGATGCTGTGAAGATAAAAAAAAAAAAAAAAAGAAGCTTCAACCAACCTCATGGTTCGACCCATGGAATAACAGACTGTGTGAAACTCTTAGTCATGGGAGCGCCGCAGATCACGAGCAGCTGATGCTTCACACTGATGTGCGCTGCTTTTCACATGGGAAAATACTACTGAGACTCTATTAAATACACAGTGATACATTTGTGTTATTGAAGGAACATCTGCATCCTCTTGCTGTGGTGTTTGCCCAGTGTTTGACACGGCTGTCACATCTCACTGATATATTTGTCAAACTGAATGAGCTCAGCCTTACAATGAAAATCTATGAACAAATTAAAGAATTCACTGAAAAGCTCAAACTATGGTAGAGAAAATGCTATGAGAGAGATGTGAGTTGTTTCCCATTAATTGATACCACTGCTATTCCGTCCCTATTCAGTCTTTTTTTTTTTTTTTTTTTTTTTTACAGTGTCCTGTCTTGCAATGTGGCAATAAGAATAGTTGTCTTGATACCAAAAAAGTGCCCAACAGATTTTGCTCTCACAAGTTGATCAGTATGGCTATTGCCATAGTGTTCCACCTGATTTATGCATGTAAATAGCTTTATTATAATTATGCAGGAAATATTACAGATTATCTGGACGCTGCAATGTAATTAGAACAAGAAAGGAAAAACAGGAAAAAGGAGAATAGATGAAAGAAAGAGGAGATAAAAGGGAGACAACGATAAAACATCACCTGCAAAGAGATGTAAAAAGAACATCACAATCAACGGGTATAGTATAAGAAATACAGTAAAGAGGCATCTTGATACTGTCTCTGAAGTATAAGCAGTTTTATTCAATCTATATGGGCTTTCTGTATGGAAGTGAATCTGAGTACCTGGCAGCCAAGCACCTGTAATTGTTTGTGAGAGTGCACTTGTGCATGTAATGTTTATCCAAAGGAAAAATGCTCAATAGTGGCTGTGAAGAGCCAAACACACCTGATTTGTCAGGTTTTTAATATTTATTCAAGACTTGTTCAGATAAGCTCCAGTTTTTGTTTAAAAAAAATTCTATTGCATTTTAGGTAAAAATTTGAAATGACAAAATTTTACCAAACAATAGCCCTATATGTATTTATTTGCTTCTATATTTTAAATGTAATAATTGGAGGGCTGCAAAAAAACCAGCCTTGATACTGTTTTTGTTTATTTATTTCTTGCGCTGAATTGTAAACAGTCTTTAGTTCTATCTGTGGTATCTGTGCTATCTGGAAAGGAATTTATTTTTACATACCCACTAAACAAACACAGCCATGGTGCTAACTGTCATACTGCACGACATTACTTTGAGCAAATGTTTATCATACTTGGAAAGGTGTGGTTAAAATACACCGACTATTTGAAGTGCTTCCTGCTAACAACATTATTCTTTTACTGACGTTAATAGAGTACTCAAGTTGTACTGTAGATTCTCATCAAAAGTCACTCTACAAGTTGACAGATTCTGGTCCACCTTTGATGTCTGCCGCTTGTTCAACTCTCACATGGAAATACACAAACCTTCGGGAGATTTTGACTGATTGATTGTAGTGCTTGACATGAGAAGATCAATTAAGTATTATGTAAAACATTTTGGATCGAACATAATGGTTTAAAAGGAATGACAAAACAGATTATTCTTTTTATGAAACCATCTGGAGTGTGACCTGCACATCCTACTCATGAAATACAGTTTTCATTATTGTAGATATGTGCACAAATAAATAGCAACAATGACCCATACTGTCTGCTTCCTTTAGGGGTCACTGTTGCTTTCTTTTCACCAAATCCCCAGCATCTTTCTCTGTCGCACCACTCTGTCTTTATTCCATTTGTGAGTGCTTTTCCTACTTCTCTCTGGCAAAACTAGAGTTCACATCCTCTATCCAACCTATATCTAGTATTCCACCTCAGCACATTGTCTCTCCACATCAGCCTTGTCTACCTAACTTTGACTTCTCTTCCAGTGAAAATATCTGAAAATCCCCAAAGTATTTATGCACCTTCTTTTTTTAAAAATCACATTATAACCAATAAAGTTTCAGAAATGTTTATGCTATAGGCCAACACAAAATAATACAAAAATGTTGATGTAAAAGGATAAGAGAATTGTTCTAAGTCATTGCTAAGATCTGAAAGGTGTGGCATGCATTTATATTCTGCTCTTATGACTCCATATGTGTAGACACACCTTTCACCTCAATCACAGTTACATGTATTTTAATGTCATTTCTCAACAATTCTTTGCAAAGTTAAAGTTTTTTGCTAATTGTTTATTACTAAAAAGCTCAAGCTCAGTGACATTTAAAACATTTTAAATTTTCAACCACAAACTCACAACCTCATTATGAGTTTTCTGCAGTTTGTTTTCGCAGCACAAAATATCCCTGCGCTAATGTCAATGGTCATAGAGCCACCAAGAGCATCTCCAGAAGTCACAGCCATGCAACAAAGCATGAAAACGTCCCAATGCTGCTCTGCTCATCACAAAAATCAGCATCAAATCCATAAATCGTTTAATACTGTTGTCTCATGAACAGTGAAAATGTATTATCAAGTTTAGAATAATGAAAGAAGAAAATATCAAGATCAAAATGGAAGAAAGAAAAAATAATGTTGACAAAGGATTAAATAAGGAATGCTCTTTCTAATTGCCCTTTAAAAAAAGCCTTTTGAGGTAGTCTGGAGTTCAGATTTTTTGTTAGTTTAGTTCTTGTTCATAGTCAAGTGGAGAGGCTGTGATTCAAACCAAGATTTACAAACAATGTCTAAGGTTATAACTGTGGTATCACTGAATGTCAATGGTTTAAATAATATCAAAAAGAGAGATAAGGTCCTAAATAAATTTAGAAAAGAAAAAGTACAAGTTATTCTCTTACAGGAGACACACCTAACAAGAAAAGGGCATGGAAAGTACAAAAAATTAGGGTATGGAAACTCCTTTTCCTCCTCATTTGGAGAAAGGCATAAATGAGGAGTTATGACATTGATCTCAAATAGTGTAAAGTTTGAATTGTTGCAGGAAATTGGGGATAAAGAAGGAAGATATTTAATAATAAAGGGCAAATTGGAAAACCAGTTAATCACACTACTCAATGTATATGCCCCCCCAGAAAGTGGCAAAGCACTTTTTAAGAAAATATTTGATCTCATTATCTTGGAAGCAGAGGGAACATTGATATGTAGCAGGGATTTTAATGCTGTGTTAAATTATAAGATGGATACTACAAGCAATAAAAATAGTAAAAAAAACAAATCAGTAGGTACATGAACACTATGATGTCAGAAATGCCAATTGTAGATGTGTGGAGAGAATTTCACCCCTTAGATCGTGATTATACTCATTATTCAATACCACATGGTACTTATTCCAGAATTGACTATATACTAATGAATAAGAGAGAACTACACAGAGACTGTAGGATTGGAGTTTCAGATGTTTCTGATCATAACGCAATCTATCTTGAGATCCATCTGGAAAGCAAAAAAAAAACAATACTTTATGGAGACTAAATGAAGGAATATTAAATAACAAGGCTCTAGTTGGTGAAGTAAAAGAGGAGATAACCCGATATAAAGAGGAAAATGATAATGGTGAAGTAAACCCAGTAATTCTTTGGGATGCCCTGAAGGCGGTAATACGGTTGAAAATTATTTCTTACACAGCATTTATGAAAAAAGCAAGATTAGAAACATACATAAACAAATAAGGAAGCTAAGAGATTTAGAACAACAATATAAACAAACAAATGACCCAGACGTATTTAATCTGATTAAAGAAACCAGGAAAGAAATGGATGAGAGTTTATGGGAGGAGGTAGAAAAGAAGGCTAGATTTACTAAGCAAACGTATGAGGGGGGACCGAAAGCCACCAAAAATTTGGCTAGGTGCATTACTAAACAACAAACATTAGGTAGCATACATAAAATAAGAGATCCACTATCTAATACAATTTTATATGAACAAGAAGAAATACAAAGAACATTTGAGCAATACTACAAAAATCTATCTGCACAACCACCATCGGCTGGGGAAGAGGAGGTGAGTAATTTTCTGGAAAAACTGGATTTACCAGCAATAGGCACAAAACAAAATGCAACACTGACTTCTCAAATTACAGAGGAAGAGATTACAAAGGCAATTGGCAGGTCTAAAATAAGAAAGTCACCAGGGTCAGATGGTTTAAGGGCTTTTTTTTATAAAACCTTCAAAGAAGAATTAACACCACTGCTATATGACTCGTTTAACTATAGTCTCAGGACCGGCAAGATGCTTCCTTCTTGGAAGGAAGCCATTATTTCCGTAATCCTAAAGCAAGGTAAAGACCAAGAATACAACCACAACTACAGACCGATATCGGTACTAAATGTAGGCTATAAACTGTTTTCCTGGAAAATTTAATGTCATGAAACGAAGACCGATGGACCCAGTATTCAAGGAGAGACAGTCAGTAGGAAAGTTCAAAACATTTATTAAATAAACAAAACAAAAGCTGAGCTGTGGCTTGCGGACACTGCAGGATGGGGAGTGGGGCACCACCCAATCTCAGACACTCTGTAGTGGGAGAAACACAGGTAAGTGACCACGATCATCTGACAGAAGATTATCTGAGTTGGTTACTTACCTGGTTTAACTGTCCAGACCAAGAATGTCCCCAAGTGCTGCAGTCCCAGAGGGGATGCTGGAAGCCGATCCTGGTCAGGGATCCAGAACAGACAGGAACAGACAGAACAGGCAGAATCCAGATCAAGCAGGAACAGAAACAGGTGGCAGGATCCAGACTTCCAGGCATCCACAGGCTCCCAGGAGGGTTCAGAGTCTGACTGGGACCAGAAGCATGACCAGGTGGTCACGCACAGGAGCAGACAGGATCAGGTGCAGACAGGCAGGCTCAGTGGAAGAGGGTAGCCGAGACAGGACATAGAACCGGAACTTGAAGCAGGACTTTAAACTGGTCTCCTCCCTGGAGCCAGGCTTACTGGATAAAAACTGAACCTCCCCCCATATTGAGCCAAAAACCCAGAGGACTCCGCATGGGAGGAACAGTGGACGATCAGGAGACGAGACAAACACAAAAACCCTTTTTTCCACTGGCTGCTAGAATCCAGGACATGAACCAAGGCAAAAATTCAGACAAACAGACTAACAGAAAGACAAATAATGATCTGGCACTGAATGCTCAGGCTGAACTGAATATAACCAAGAGGACGCAGGTGAGAGGAATAAATTATAATTGAGGCAGGGAGGGAAAACGACAGGTGAAAGGGATTACTAATTAAGGAGCAAACAGGCCAGATCATGAAATTTAATGCAGGATTTAACTGATGAGGAAAGACAAACACAAGAGAATATAAGGAGAACTCTTCATATCATAGACCATCCGCAAAGAAGAGGGGAGGGGGCAGTTTTGATTAGTATAAATGCGGAAAAAGCCTTCGACAGTGTCACTTGGAACTTTTTGTAAAAGGTCTTAGAAAAATTTGGATTTAACGAGACGTTTGTAAATTGTATTAAATCAATTTATCAAGAGCCAACTGCACGGATTAAAATAAATGGCAGCCTGTCAGGAAGATTAACACTGGAGAGAGGGACAAGGCAGGGATGCTGCCTCTCATCGAGTCTTTTTGCACTGTTTATAGAGCCACTAGCTCAGATGATTAGGCAGGAAGCGGAAATAGAAGGAGTGGAAATAGGAGGGGAAGAACATAAAATTGGGTTGTTTGCAGATGACATTTTGATTTATCTAAAAAACCCAAGTGATTTACCGGTCGATCTACGTTCCTACCCTCATCTATGGTCATGAACTCTGGGTCATGACCGAAAGAACGAGATCACGGATACAAGCGGCCGAAATGGGTTTCCTCCGTAGGGTGGCTGGGCTCTCCCTTAGAGATAGGGTGAGAAGCTCGGTCATCTGGGAGGGACTTGGAGTCTTTTAGGGCTGGTGAGGTGTTCCGGGCACGTCCCACCTGGGGGAGGCCCCGGGGAAGACCCAGGACACACTAGAGAGACTATGTTTCTTGGCTGGCCTGGGAACGCCTTGGGGTTCCTCCTGAAGAGCTGGAAGAAGTGGCTGGGGAGAGGGAAGTCTGGGCCTCCCTTGTTAAGCTGCTGCCCCCGCGACCCGACCCCGGATAAGCGGAGGAAGATGGATGGATGGATGGATGGATGGATGGATGGATGGATGGATGGATGGATGGATGGATGGATGGATGGATGGATGGATGGATGGATGCATGGATGGATGGATGGATGGATGGATGGATGGATGGATGCATGGATGGATGGATGGATGGATGGATAAAAAACCCAAATGAAATGTTTTTAAAAACAGTAAGTTTGCTTGAGGATTATGGGAAACTCTCGGGATACAAAATGAATGTGGAAAAAACAAAGATCCTAACAATAAATTACTCCCCGCAGCAGAAAATAAGCGATACCTACAAACTTAAGTGGAATGAAAAATCTATAAAATATTTGGGGGTAAACATAACCAAAACAATTGACAAACTCTATGATGCAAATTATTTAGAAATAAACTACAATATCAAGAAGGACCTGGGGCGATGGATGGACATTGGCTTGGATCTATCCCGCAAAAACAATCTGTAGAATGGGACAGATGGATTTCAAGGTTTATATGGAACGGGAAGAAACCTAGGGTTAGAATGCTATGGATTTTCTCCCTCTGCTATGTCATGGATGGGCAGCTACCTCTCAGAGAGAACGCAGAGAGTATTTTTCAATGGTGAATTGTCACGTCTTGGTCGAGGTTTGGAGGACCCAAATGCAGAGGCAGAGAGGCTGAGGTGAATACTTGTAGTTTTAATGAAAAAATGGTTAACAAAAGCAGTCCAAAAATCCAACTAAAATGTAACAGAGCAGAACCATGGAGACATAAAGGGAAAACACGTAGAAGGAGCCAGGGAGCGACGAGGTGAGACGATTGCAGCGATGACAGGACCAGCAACAACAGAGGAACCAACAAAGAGTGAGAGCAGAGGGAGAGCATAAATAGCTGACAGAGACAAAGCGAGGGCTAACGAGCTGACAAGGAGCAGGTGTGAGGAGATGACGAGGGAGCCAAGGGGAAATGAACACACACACACACACACACACAAGAGGGCAACAGAGGACAACAGAAAAACATGAGAACTAACATAAATCTAGAAATTACAACAAAATCGGAATTAAACCAATAAAACTAGAAAACAAGGAGCAAAGTAAAGCACAACATAAGCAAAACCATGACATGAATACTCCTCCAGTAAAACATTTCATTGTGGATTACCACAAGGAAGCTGCCTTTCTCCACTCTTGTACTCTATTTTTACAAATGATCTGCCCTGCATACTGGAGATTACAACTATAGTTATGTATGCAGATGACTCCACATTGTATTGTGCAGCACAAACAGCTGACCTTACTTAACTATGATTTAGAAAAAGTGAGCAGGTGGGTTAAAGAAAATAAATTGGAATTAAATATAGAAAAAACAACATCTATCACTTTTGGAAGTAATCATAATTTAAAAATGAAATCTCATTATGTTTGTTAGTCAACGGGCTGCAACTGAAGCAAGTAAAGCAAACAAAATTGTTGGGAGTCATCTTAGACTCACACCTGTCTTGGGCTGCTCATATAGATGGTATTGTGGCTAAAATGGGTAAAGGCATTACGATGGTGAAGAAATGTGTTTCATTCATACCTGCTGCTATTGCTAAACAGGTTTTACAGTCTTGTCCTGAGTTATCTGGAGTATTGCCCGGTGATATGGTTATCTGCTTCACAGAGTGAGCTTCATAAGCTTCAGCTGGCACAAAACAGGGCGGCCAGAGTGGTCCTTCAGTGCTCACAAAGAACAAGTGTGGCTTTAATGCATAGACAGCTTTCATGGTTAACAGTTACCTATACACTTAAATTAATACTTCTCCTATTTATACTGAATGTTTTTTCCTTAAAAAACAGCCTTCATTTTTTGCTGAACATTTAGTCCTTCTTGAAAAAAGTCATGATTATTTAACAAGTCGGGCACTAGGTGGAGACATTAAAGGAATAGTACACCCAAAACATGATTAGCCTTCATTTTCTACTCACCCCCATGCTGAACAACACCCTGGAGTACTTTTTTGATATCTCAAATGCATCTGGAGATCTGGGAGGCTTCTTGCTGTCTGCTGACATTCAAATAATGGAGGTCTATGGTGCCCGAGACAGAAAGGTCCATAAAAGTCCACAAAAAACGTGTCAATATTCCTCCATACTGCTCGTCCAATGTATTCCAAGTGTCCTGAGTGGGTAGCATCCAGAATTTACTTGAAACGAAGTCATTTAGAATGTTTTTAGAGCATAAACAGTAGTGTATAGGATTTCCTGAAAGCGCGCACCTGCGCGTTCACAACGCTACGGAAGCCGGCAGACCAAACCAGATGAAAGTGCGCATTCAGCGTCTGCTCTGCCAATAATGCAAGCGTAGAAGAAGAAATGTGCTGTTTACCTGTGCAAAGAAAGAAACAACAAAAGAAAAATGTCTGAGGACTTCAGTGTTGAGGAAGAGCATGCACTGCATGAAAAGTGAGATTTTCGTCCCCGTAAACTCCCGCAGATCTGCCTGATTTTCGTCAGTTTCCGACAATTTGCAACCCGTGCTTGTCCGCGTTTGTCGTGCCACAAATTGTCGGAAACGGACTCTGACGTATGTGGAGAGCGATCAGCTGTACTAATGGCCCTAATTAGCATATGAATGCAGCAAACCCGCGCGGCTGGCCAGGTCTGGCTTGAATAACCTACTCAGTATTGGCTGAAACCACTATTCTCAAACAAGTGAAATCGCTCGTGATTGGCAGCAAAACCAAACGTGGCCACGCCAGGCTTTAATTTTCTTACTGAGTATTGGACGGAACCACTTCTTTTTAAACAAGTAAAGTCGCTCGTGATTGGTTGGCATATATATATATTTACATATAAATTTACATCTATATATTTATTCATTCATATATTTATTCATTCATATGGTGTGTATTTATGTTATCCTACACTACTACACAATTATTATGCTACCATCAAGGACATGAATGAATTTATACAGGAAATGAACATTTGCCAGGAAGCTGTTTATGCAAAGAAAGAGCTTTATTAAAACACACACAACTATATACAAGGCGTATCCAAACACATGCGTTTCTAAAAGTTACAACTCCGTGAACGGTCCGTTTGCTTCCTCGGGGTTGGAGGTAACTGGCAGCATTCCCTCCGAGGCAGGTCCGATGTGCAGACGCCTACTGTGCGTGGCCCTGTACTTCGGCATCGCTTCTAACCGGGACTGCAGCTTAACACAGAGTTCAGTGAGATCCGGCCTACGAAATGGCGGCGACCGTACAAATCCGGAGTTCCACTTCCTCATCTGCTAGCACACTCTGCCTCGCTTTCAGCAGCTGAAAAAAAAACAATGAATCAGCGCACTGCGTATGGACACAACACATCTATCAATGCACCTGAAAAATAGTCACCAAATAAAGTCTTACCTTCTTTCTTCTGGCCCGACTCCGAGCAGATTGCTTGGCAGCCTCCGCACGCAGCGTGTTGGCTGGCTGCGTATATCTGAAGCTCCTGCGTACTGTCTGAAAATACGTCTTACAGGCAGCTGGAAAACAATTAAATGAGAGTGGTATAAATAAAAAATCAAACGCAAGTCACAGTAACAAGGAAGGAGAAAACATTAAAACAAGTCACTTACACACAATGTCGTCTTTATCAACATCGTGCAAATCTGGACTTGCTGATTATGGCTCCGAGCAAATAGGAGGTCACCGCCTCATTGTGAGGCGACAGTAGTCTGTGAAAACAAAATGTAAAGCTATGATCGGTATCTATCCGTATCCATTGCCTTTTACCGCAGAATGAAAGCATATTCTTTAAATCTTACCCTTGCTCCGGTTCATAGCGCCTGCAATTAGTCTCCGAGTTGTGAAGACGGCGTACTGCTTCCTGTGAATCACAAAAAATACACTTTAATAAAGCTTGTTCTTGCAAGGCTACTATTAGCGGTAGCTTAGGCTAGGCTACTATTAGCGGTAGCTTAGGCTAGGCTGCTTTTAGCCTAGCAGGCAGTAATCGAACATATATTTACCGCTAGCATCTCTTCTTTGAGTTCGTCTTGTTCAATGCAGAGTCGCCATCACGTCCAAGAGGAGTTTTACCCCGAAATCCAGACGCTCCAGACCGCCTGCACAAAGCAAAGCATCCATCCTCCACTGTGGCTGCTCACCGCGCCGCTCTGAGTTTCTTGGAGATCGTAGAGCGCATGCGCGAGATGAACCAGGGTTTCCGCGGATCAATAAAAATAATTAAAAAATCATTCATTTTTTTTAAATCAAGGCCTTAATTGGCACTAAAATTATTTAAATATGTTTATCGAAGTATTTATAATTCTTTAATAAAAAATGCTTATAAAAACAATTTCGTCAGATATATTATATCGCTCCAGGCGGAGAAAAAGCTAGAGGATATATATATACGTATATATGTGTGTGTGTGTGTGTGTGTGTGTGTTTACATACATACAGGAGTCATGGAACTCTGCTTGCAGCTCCTTCATATTTCATGTACACTAATAACTTGTGTACATGGTTCTTGTTGATGGCATTAAAATCATTTCAAATAGCATTAAATTAGAGTCACTCATTCCTGTATGAACCCTGTGAGCGCTTAATTTAATATGACATATTAAAAAAATCCCACCATCATCCAGCATATGTTCAGTTTCTGCCCAAATATATATTTATATTTTTGTAGATTTTTGTAACGGGGATAAGGATAATTCAAAACTGCTTTTTTTGAATGAACTTGTTCTCTTCTCCCAAACATCTCTTTTCATTCCTGTAATAAGAAGTTTCTTTTGAATGGATTTGATTAAAGTTTAAGTCCCTCGGTATAAAATAAATATTTTGATGGAGATGAGAAATCTGCTTCCTCGTTGGTGAATAACCAATAGTTTGGATCCAATCATTTAAATAAACGGTGTTAGTTTTTTTTTTTTTATATATAAGAATTGTGCTATAATTTCTAGTCACCGAACTGTTGCTGATATATTTTAATTTGACGAACCGGAATTTGTCGATGTTCTTTTTCCTGTTTGGTGCGATTGCAATTGCGGATCTTGACCTGGCCGGACCTTATGACCACAGTGTACCAATCTTCTGATGGCTACTTCCAACAGGATAATGTGCCATTTTATAAAGTGAATCATCTCATACTCATTTCTTGAAACTTTTCCACATAAGTTATTGTGAATTGAGCATATTGACAGACAACATTTAATTTTTTATCTTAAATGCAATTTTTTTTTTTTTTTATAATTACTGCTCTAAATGTATTGCTCTGTCAGCTAAAAATCTGTTTTGGTCTCTATACTTTAATTAAATAAATCAATTCAAGCTAAAATGTAAGAGGCTATACTGAGCCTGATCTCTTTGTATCAGAGATTTCTTACCTTTTAGAAAAATGTCACTTGGAGTAAAAAAAACCCTGCAACCCTGATTTGCATTTGTATAGCTCACAGCATGTTCATTTACATGTTAAAGCCTCCCCTAGAATTCCATGGGGGGGAGGCATGGGGGGAACACTGCCTAACAAAGTCCACGTCAATTTCTGACAATTTACGGGAGTTTTCGGCGAAGCCTGCAAATTGTCGTAAACTGCCGCTAACCTGAAGTTCCACGACAATCTACAGTGCCGCATATTGCGCACTTTAATCTGGTTTGGTCTGCCGCGGTTTCCGTAGCGTCGTGAACGCGCTTTCAGGAAATCCTATACACTACTGTTTATGCTCTAAAAACATTCTAAATAACTTCGTTTCGAGTAAATTCTGGATGCTACCCACTCAGGACACTTGGAATACATTGGACGAGCAGTATGGAGGAATATTGACACGTTTTTTGTGGACTTTTATGGACCTTTCTGCCTCGGGCGCTGGGCACCTCCATTATTTGAATGTCAGCAGACAGCAAGAAGCCTCCCAGATCTCCAGATGCATTTGAGATATCAAAAAAGTACTCCAGAGTGTTGTTCAGCATGGGGGTGAGTAGAAAATGAAGGCTAATCATGTTTTGGGTGTACTATTCCTTTAAACTCCCTCGACCTAGAACAAACTATTTTAAACCCACAGTGTATTATAGAGCCATTTGTCACTGGAACCGACTGCCAATAACCACGCGAAGAGTCCAGAACAGAACAAGCTTCAAAAAAATAATGTCTTCAGAGCTACTGCAGATGATCTGATGAACTGATCTGTGTATTTATGTTGCATATTTCTACTCTTTTTCATGTTCCTATTATTTCCTAATGTGCAACTTGTGCAATTTTTTTAATGGTTTGTTCATAATGTAATGTAATTTCTTTATGTGAGGACCCCAGGAAGATTATTGGCCATTTATTTGGCAGCTAATGGGGATCCTAATAAAACTAAACTAAACTAAACTAGGGTTAGATATAAAACACTTCAGCTCCCAATAGATAAAGGAGGTCTGGGTTTACCAGCCCTAAAAGAATATTTTTGGGCAGCACAAATTAAACCTCTGGTATGTTGGTGCAATGACTATGTTTCAAAATGGAAAAATTTGGAAATAGGTAGAAAGTACATAGAAGTTAAAAATTTAAAAGCACATAAAATACTCTTAGGCAAACTAAGAAATAAGCTAGATTCAATAACTAAAACTATGATTGAAATATGGAACACAGTAATTGATAATTACAAGTTAGAGAAAGAAACAAGGAGTTTGAGCTGGTTTGCTTGGGATCCGAGGTTTAAACCAGGTATTTATGATACGGGTTTCAAACAATGGGCAAATAAAGGTGCCACAGCAATGTGTAAATTGACTGAAAAGGGCAAACTGCTGAGCTTCAATAACTTAAAGCAGGGGTCTTCAACGTTTTCCAGGCCAAGGACCGCCAAACTGATGGTGAGATGGAGCGGGGACCACCTAATTATATATATTGTATGAAATAGTGTTCTATCAAACTGGTCCTACAGTATAGTCACTTTATTACAGATGGAGTAATGTAATGAAAGTAATTTCTCCTTGAGATTATTAAAGCATTTCTGATTCTGATTCCTGGTTGATGGGACAGGTGTTGTGAATGAAACGGTGCCCAGCTTGAAAGAGCTCCTGTGTGTCGCTGAATATGTGCATTGATGACTGAAAGACATCTTCTGCCTCCATTTATCTGTTTACTACAGTCTCTTGAATTCATGTTAATGTTTATTTAAAAGCATTTCAATAACTGGAAAAAATTGCAGGGGGAATATAAAAAAAAGTTCAAATCAACCAAAACTTTTGCGACCCCCATGCAGCACCTCCGTGGACCCCCTAGGGGTCACGGACCCCCTGTTGAAGACCTCCGACTTAAAGGGAAAATATGAACTGGAGGATCAGGACCAGTATAGATACCTGCAAATAAAAGATTATTATGAGAAAGAGATAAAAACCAACATAAGTAAAATAATAGAGATATTTCATAAGGCCTATGAGGGGAATAAATTACGAATTATTTACCAGGGACTGATGGCAGGCAGGAAGACATCTACTATGTACATTAAAGAAAAATGGGAGGACGAATTGAAGGAACACATAAGCGAGGAGGAATGGTTTAAAATTTGTAAAATGCAGTGCACAGCCACCTGCGCTCGTGTGTGTGAAGGGAATTTAATTGGAAAAACATTAGATTTTTTATAAAACCAAAGATCAGGACCAGGATGTTATCCAGTTCACAGCCATGCTGGCCACTCTGTGGCCAGACTGATGTAGGCCACACGCACATATTCTGGTCTTGTCAAAAGCTAACCACATACTGGCATAATATTTGCCTTATTTTGAAAAACATATTGGGTTATGGAATACCCAGATCATGTAAAACACTTTATCTAGGATGCCTGACACACGATGTAGTTCAAAAGGATAATGAATACCTGCTAAAAATATTACTTTCAGTATCAAGGAAAACCATCACAAAACGATGGTATAGACTAGACCCCCCCGCGGTGGAGCAGTGGATGAGCATTGTGGAAGAGATTTTTGTAATGGAGAAAATCACATATAGACTGAGATTGCAGGAGGACAAGTTTGTTCTTAAATGGGAAAAATGGTGCAACTACAGACGCAAGGAGAATACCAGTCTTGTATCCAGATAAATATGGTCACAGTTGTCCAACATTGTATATGAAGTTGAATGTATTGATACCTCTCCACTGTATGTGTTCAGAAATGTTCAATAAAAAATAAGAATAAAAAAAAAAAGCCTTTTTAATGATGACCTAGAGGGAGTTTTTCATCATCCTACCTCGGAGGCGGGCTTTTCTAATCCTCTACTGTTCTTCCAGCTTCATCCAGCTGCTGCTTCATCCTGCTCCATCTCCCTGACTGACTTCTTTGATGTACAGCTGTCTTCCTCATGGTCAACCATTCAGCCATCCTGCTTCGATCCTCCGCAGTTAGCCTCTACGACTAGCCCAAGCCAGCAGTAGTACGTGCCCTGCCTTCAGTTCTTGGCTTGCATGGTAGACGTTACAGATCTACCGCAGTGCTCCTTGCTCACCTCCTAAGCTCCAGAAGGGGGAACTGCTGGCCATGTCTTGCCCCGGTTCTGGTGCTCTCTCCCAAACATGGACCGAGGTCAAGAGAAATATGCATGCGCTCAGAGAGAAAGTTGTCAAAAACACAATGGACATTAAATCAGCCAGTTGTGACTGATCACATGAAATTTTCCATTTGGCTTAAGGAAGTCTTGTAGAAGCGAAGATAGCCTTAATGACAGCGAACCCTGGTTGCTTGGTAACCATACTGTTCACTCAGTGATGAGAAAAATTGTTCTCAGTTGTTTCTAACAAATTGTTAAATTTTTTGTATGTGTGGGAGTTTATTTTTCTTTTATTTAATATTTCAATAAGCAATAAACCCTTTTAATATTTGGGTTACATGGATTTTGCAACGGTAATTCTAAAATTTCTGTAACTTCTCAGGGCTTCTTATATGACTTTAACATACTCAGTTATTTGAAAAAGACAGCAAAGAAATAATAAGCAGGGTTTTAATTCATAATAACTTTTATAATTTTAACTACTACAAAATATTTTGAGACAAGGTTAATTTTATATTGTCCATCCCTAGGGTGAATGTTTGGTTTCCTTATGTTTTATTCTCAAGTATGGAGTAGTATGCCGACCTGCAAGTCTTTTAAAACAAAATGCAAGAAACTTTGAGTTTTTTCTTTAGGAATATACAGGAGTGCCATTTTATTCTATTATCAGGTTTGCTACACAACAGTGTGAGATTTCTTAACAGGGAGCTTGCCTATATTTTCATAAGCAGCACTTTTACAGACTCAGGGTTATACAGATGGCGTTATTAGTTTGAGTGATAGGGTGTTGAGCCTGTCGAGTCATAATTCAATGGCCTTTACTTAAAGACCTTGAAGACTAGACAAAACCTGTTCATAGTGTTCAGTATGATGTGACATTCTGAAAACCTTATAAAAGTCCTAAAATAAGTCCATTTTACACTTTAGCATAAAAAATTCTAACTGAGCATGGAAGCAGTGAATCCCACACATCAAGATACATTGCTAAGTGCTACTGTAGCACAATTACCTCTTTTAATGCAGCTAAGGTGTGCAACGTGGCACTTTACTGATGCAGTAACAGTTCCTGTTGGCTTGATGCAGTTTGGCAATGTGGCACTTCCCAAAATCTAAATGACAATAAACCTCCCCTCAGTATGAAATGGAATTTGCTGAAACAAAGCTTAGATACCATAGAAAAAATGGGTGCAATTGACGTGGCTAGACTCATAATGTCAGAAAGTTCTACAGTAAATGCAAGACAGTTTGATAAGTGACTCCATTCAGCTGCTCTTTTATTCAGGGGTCGCTGCAGGAAATCATTACAAACTTACAGATAGACTTGGCAGGGTTTTTACGCCAGATGGCCTTCCTGACAATACCGCAATTTAAACCCGGGTCCGCCCAAAAAGACTCAGACTTACCCCACTACACCACAGAGCAACCAAGACAGAATAAAGAGTGTCGGAGTTTGCATGACTTTTCAGCTTTTACTACTTATATTACACAAATTATTGTATCTTTACTTTTAATACATGCGCATTAAAATAAAGAACGTCAGCCAAATACTATGTGGCACAAGGGGACATGGCGTGGTTCACTTCTCCCTGCTTACTTGAGCTGCAGCATCAGATCCACTCATTGAGCAGAAAACAACCTTGGCTCCATATATTTTAAACACAAACAATTTAATATACAAGTTTGCAAAAACCCATATTTAAACAGCACTACCACTGCCTTTACTGTTACTAAGCGAGACATAGTCATTTGTCAAGTGCAGACTCCACATTGACACATGACAACATTTTCTCATGCAACACTGTTATTGCAACACATTCAAAAATGATTTTGCCGTTGTAAAGCGTTTACAAAACAAGAAGGTTGTACAACATTTAATGCATGCAAAAAGTTGTATGCATGCCAAATTAAACTCAGACGTTAATGTCAAACATTTGCAAGAAACAAAAATTATTATTTGAATCTGAAAGAGTTAACAGTGCATTTTATCTATCTCATCAGTATTTACAGAGGGAGTGCATCAGGGAAGTGACTGAAGTTTTTTCTGGTGCTGGACGGTTCAGTGACTTCTGTTGGTTGAGAAGTGACACCTCACTTGGGGTATTTGACAAACTGACACTCACTGATACAGAGTGTCCAACTCAGCTTGTCAAATACACTAAGTGGGGGGCCTGATCACTGGTAAATCCAAGGACAGCTCTGAGGAATACAGGAAAAAAATACTTTTATCATCACAAATAAAATACACTATTAAATGCCAAGGTCAGATGCATACCTTGTTTTTGTTTATCCATCCCTAATCAGATTACATGCAGAAGACCGGAGATGCAAACCTGTAACCTGTCGATGCTGGCTCTGTTGAGGCACAGAGCAGCAGCAGCAGCAGTCCTCTTGCCACTGAAAAGCTCTCGCAGTGATGACACCGAGCACAAGATAGATCGTTTGACCACTGAGCTTCAAGGCAGCAAAGAGGAAGTCAAAACAAGGAAGATAACTGCAAAGCTAGCTCTCAGGAAATATGTGGAAATAAGTGTCAACATGTCAGTTGTGAAACGCTGCTGAAGGCTTTAATGGTTTGTTGAGACGTATGCAGAAGGTTTGCCTGTCTGTCTTTGCCAACTATTTACTTTTTGTTGTTTAAGTAGCATGCTAAAAGTGCCAAGGCAGGAACCAAAAAGAGAAGAAACAACAAAGAAGTAGAGAACTGGAGGAAAGTTTAACTGTTCTGTTTAAATGGAACTTTAAATATGTTTAAATGCTGCATAGTTTTTTTTTTACAGTATCTGATGGTTTGTGTTTTAATAGCGCTTCACAAAGAATACATAACTTGTGTTTGTACACTGTCTCACACCACCCCTTTTTCAACTGCTAAAACACACTAAGCACAACACCGTGAAACTTCCTCATATAACTCGAGGCCAGTGCACAGTTAGTCACTTATAAGACTTCCCTTCACAGCTGCCACTGTACTATAACACACACACACTCGCTGTGTGTATGTGAGTGTGTGTGCGCCTAAATATGCTGTAAAGCGACAGGTCAGAGTGCCCTAAGAAATAGAGCAGCACCACGGCAACAGGACAGATTATTCCTCATGGGGACGTAGACGCACAAGCTGCAGGGAAAAGACCCCGGAAAAACACATAAGGTTCAGATGGAGAGAAACAGTGGCAACAATGTCGCTGTATTCTCTACCTCTAAAAGTTAGCAGTCAGTTTCAGCCAAGCTTAATAGTGTCTGAGCTATTTCAGAGGAATGTGTGTTTGTTAGAAGCACTTAACTCTGAGCTATCAATCATCCACTCACTGTCTTCCTTTCGTCAGGGATCACAGGTACCTGGTCCAGGAGGGAAATCCAAATATCCCTCTGATCCCCAGCACTTTCTACTATGTTTGGGGGGGGGGGGGGTCAAAAAAGTTTCCAGGCTAGAAGAGATATGTGTATTTCCTACCAAGGGTATGTATGATGCTTTCAAGGGTATGAAAGCATCCAGGTGCTTATGAGACATCCTTTTGAAATTTCTGACCTACTTAGCTCACCATAGATAATAATTTAACTTATTAAATAATCGGTGCATTTAACCCATCCCCCTTGGGAGCAGTGGGCTGCCATTATGTGGTGCCCAGGGAGCAAGGTTAAGGGTTTTGCTCAGAGAGCCAGAGTGCTGTGGGGATCGAACCAGGTAGTTGCAACTTTCTAAGAGCACAAGCGCACTGCTCTAACCACTAGGCCAGCACTCCCCATTAGATGGTGAAGCTCTGCATCCTTTCTCTAAAGCTCATGGTCACCCTGCAATAGTAGCCCACAGTGACTTCTTAAATGAAATAACCATATAGGGTTTGAATATAGACAGAGTAGCGAATGGTGACAACAGTGAATAAGTGGGACATGTACGAGGGGCGTTCAATAAGTAATACCCCTGACCCACTTCCATATGTTTGATCCAGCTGAAATTTTGCAAGGGAGGTTATTTAAATCTCTATAGATTAGTTAGCAAATTACAGCTCTGAACTATTTGTGGTTTGTGACTTACAGGTGTTTGAACTGAGTAAAGTCTGAAATGGAGCCTGTTGAGTGTTGAGCAGTGATCCAGTTTTTCTATTGGAAAGGATTCACACCACGGGAGACTTGATGAGATTAAAGCAACTTATGGTGATGATGGCCATTATATGACCTTGCAAAATTTTTACAAGGTTATATTATGGGAAATTATCACTATAAGTTACTTTCGTTTGATCAAAGGTCTCCCTTTCAAATGCAAAAACTCAGACTTGACTCAGTTTTAACACCAGTAAATCAGAAACCACAATTAGTTCAGAGCTGTAATTTGCAGCTGTTATTTGCATCTATAGAGATTTAAAATACTTCACATGCAGAATTTCATCTCGATCGTCTGGAAGTGGGTCAGGGGCATTGCTTATTGAACGTAGCCATCTTAGCATGTTGGGTTAATGCATTTTGTTGTTCCGTTGAGTAAAGTAACATATTTCCAAGTTGTTGTTGAATCTGCTTAAGGTCAATCTGAGTCCACATAAATAGCAACCTCCTAAATAAAGAAAAAACTCAAAAGCTCATGAGAACTTCAAAAACCTTCTATCCTAACTCCTTCCATTTTTCACAGTTCTACTTTCTCTTTGCCTGTGACAGAAAACGTTTGGTCCTAAAGGTTCAAATGCTTAGTTACTGAATACTTACTGCGTCCTGATTAGACCTAAACAAAGATGTATAAATCCTAATATGGATGTTGGCTGATGAAACTAACCAAGGTGTTTCCGCAAAATAAGTTGCAACAATAAAAGTCCTGTTTTTTTTTTCTTAGTCATTTTAATTGCAGCAACTGCTTTTTACTTTGTCACTGTGGTGAAGTGCTTCATGTAGATTATTGATAAAGTAAAAAAAAAAGAAACTCAAGAAATGTTCACAATATTTTGTTGAAATGAAAAACCTTCTCGTCTTTTTAATGAACTTTTAAGTAAAAGGCTTATATTTAAAGTCAATTGTCTTAAAGCAACTTTTTTATCAGCTCTTAGATTTTATATATTAAATAATTCTTGTCTCCTGCAAAACATTTGTCTATATTTTCAGTTATTTTAACAAAATCGATGTCTTATAGGCCTTAGATTTAAATGTATGATTGTTCAGAGTTTCATTTAGGCAGCATGAACAGTGAAGCAATCTAGCAGTAAGTCTGAGTCATTCTGCTTTAAATGCTTCTCACTCTGTTAATACGATGCCTCTTATCTCAAATTGGCAGTTCAGTGTGTTAACCATTTCAACACTTCTGCGCCGCTTATCCACAGACAAAGGGGAAGTTCAGCAGTAGAAAAAACCAACACCTCTCTTAAGCATTTAGTTGTTCAATTTCCTATTACAAAAATAACAAAAAAGTCGCAGAAAATCTCTCTGTGAAACATGCATTATAACGGCACAGGACATTTGGTGGAAGTATTTATAAATAGTTATTTTTCTTATATGTAAAAAATCTTTGTTTACTTGGTTTTCTGCATTATTCTGTCAAAGTTTTTCGACGTTGCACTTGGGAATGCTGTAGCTTGTGGCTCTGGAAGCATATTCATAAAAAGTTAAGGCAGAGCCGCCTCCCGCAGTCTGCAATCATCTTAAAAGGTACAAACTATTTTAAATATATATATATTTACCTAGCCTGCCACTCACTGAGTTTGTTGTACATTTTGGTTTTAAGTCTGAACCTAACCGTTTCTAATGGGATTATTGTCACACTGCTGTGTGTGACATTTGGGGGAAAAATAAACTAAGAGGCTGTTTTTTTATTTTTTTCAGACTGGGCTGTTTGCAGATATAAAGTTTGCAAAAGCTTTTAGAGATGATGTGTTAGTAAGTCTTGGTGGTTTCCTCTTTAGTTTAGCGGTTAGTAGATGTAGGTTTTAAACTTCAACTTTACTTTTCAGTTAAACTTTAGACAATTAAATTGACTTGAATTAGGTTAAAACAGTCAATCATAAAAAAATTTTCATATCACTTCTAGAGAGTCTGACTAAATTATTGACTTTTAACTGGGTCTTTATCAGTTGTCCATCAGGCTTCTGACACTCTTTTTAAGCTGCTTTCATGCAGTTCATTAGTCTGCCCCTAACTGAATAAGGATTTTTTTTTTTATATCATCTGGGTGCTGGTATGTGGAATAGGTCCTTAAACTTAACAGATGTTTTTGTGTCTCATGATGTTTTTTATAGTGCATCTTAGTGTACGGTGAGAAATCTTGACATTTTTCTTGGTTGTCACCATTTTTTTTATATTTTTTCCAGTTGTCGAGGATTTAACTGACCCTCAGGGGATGAAAGAGCAACACTATGCACTAGTTCAAAAAAAGTTTTAAAAAAACAATCTACTGCAGTGGTCCCCAACCACCGGGTCCGTGGGTCATTTGGTACCGGGCTACACAGAGTCTGAGTGATGTTTTATTTTGAAAAATATAAAAAATTGCGGTATTCTCTCCCAGTTACATCAGTCGGTGCATCTGTGCCTCTTGACATAGGTTAATTCAGTTCAAGACTCATCCTATCTATAACATCCTATCTTTGTGAAGTGGGATTTTCTGCGGTTACAGCGACCAAAACAAAGCTACGGAGCAGACTGGACATCAGGAGCGCACTTCGTCTAGAAGGGACCGGCTTGTAGTTTTATTTTTATGCTGTTTGTATTTGATTTTATGCCAGTTGTAGCATTTTACTTGATCGTAATCCCCACAACCCCCCCCACCCCCCCCTCCCACACACACACACACACACACCCACAACCACCCCCTGGCCCGTGAAAATATTGTCTGACATATAGCGGTCCGTGGTGCAAAAAAGGTTGGGGACCGCTGATCTACTGGACTTTGTTTTTAAGTTTGAAGACATTTCGCTTCCCATCCAGGAACCTTTTTCAATTCAAACTGTCAGATTTAGCGCCTTGTTTTGGCTTAGAAAACATGCAAATTAAACCGGAAATACAGGTCCGCCCCCCTACTGATGGGGAGTCATTGAGATCTTTGTTAGCCTGCAATACCCCTGGTCTATGCCTCTGATAAGGGGAGTTGTATGGAGCATGGTTGGCCTGGCTGAACACGCAAGATGTTTTTTTTTGTCCCCTGCATGGGGATGGGGGTTGAGATGATAGCGGGAAGGAATTAAGTATTGTATTTTAACTTTTTTTGTAATGACTATGATTTAGATGACTGAGAATCTTCACCAGTACTATTTACCAGTGTTTCCCGTAAACCCTAGTGGTCCGTGAGAGCATTGCAAGGGTTACATGAAAATATTTCATTTCTTAGGAACTAAAATGAAATAGGGCTGGGATCTGTTCTGATATGTGATAAAATATTCTGATAATTTATCAACTAAAAAGCAAGTTTTTCTTATATGTTTGAGTTCACCATCAGCTTTGACACACATCCAAACCAAGCGGAGGAACAGACTGGATGTAGAGAACAGCCTGGGATCTGCTGTTTTTCACACTAAGCTATCAGAACTCATCAAAGCTGCCCATGTGTTTTGATGCAAACAGAAAAACATATTAATTCATTCTGACTCTAAGTTTTGCTCTGTATTTTGTTCCCAATTCATCAAGTCAAAGAAGTTACTCAGAAAAGCTCCAGCTTTACAAATAGAGGTTTATGATATTATCTTATTTTGATTCCTTACTGAATTGCAGGCAACATATTTATGTGTTTTTTTTATTTGAGATGAAAAATATTGAATTATGAAAAATTGAATGCTCAAATTAGAGATTGAATAAAATTGCCTTTATTTCTTTATCCACTTTTGGGCCACCATCAATACTTTTGACTGTAGGATACCACTGCTACATACGATGGCGTTCGATCAATTGTCAAGTAATTATTAATTGAATCACTAGAGAATAGGTCAGGTAGCCTTGCTCTTGAAAGAGTTTCAAGAATTCTTCATGCTGAGGTAAGTTGATCCTAATTCTACAATATGCAAATTCATAGTAGCACAGCAACTGCATAGTTCACCATGAGATATAGTAAGCTTAGGTTTGGGTATGTGCGGGGGCGGTGTTAGATGGGGGGCCAGGGGTGTCCATGGCCACCCTTACCCATCGGTCACCCCTACCATTTTTTCCCTCTAACACAGATGGCAGCAGTAATACTCTGAAGGGAAATGTTCAAACTTATTAACATTTAAATTTTTCATATATTAACAACTACTTGACAACAGAAACACTGCGGTTAATTATGCACATCAATATACAAACATTAAAGATGATAGATACAGAATTTGTGCTCTTTTCAGAAGTACATTTTCGAGTTATTTGAGGTAAAGATAAAATGACGTGCCTCTGCAAGTCATCTAAGAGTCTTCAGTGAAATCATAGATAAATACAGTAACTACTTTAATAATAACTTAAAAATTCAATAAATGTGGATATTAGTAGATTTAAATATTATTTTCTTTTACAGAATGAATATTGATAAAAGTAGGTAATGACAATGAAAAATATGTTCGCCCCAGAACTCAAACCTTAAAGAATGTTGTCCACTATACCTTTTATTTACAAAGCATAGATGTTTAAATATATGCGTCTATTTGTTAGCAAAGGCTGCAGGAAAGGATAGTTTGTCTTTATTTAGAAAATATGGATGCTTTGCTCGTTCTGGCTACGCCTCTGGGTCTGTGTATTCACGTGTAATTGCACAAAATTCAACATTGTTAGTTTGAGATCCCTTTGTTGATGTTACAGTATCTAATGTGAAATAAATATTCTAGAGGAGGGGTGTCCAAATGTGCTGCAGGTCCTGGAACATTTCTCACCCCCTCACCAAAGCTCAAGAAGGGTAAAGGTTTGGCCTTTCAGCAAACGGGGCTAAAGCAGGAACTTTTTAAAAATACCTACAGCACATAGGATGTGATCTACTATTTAATTCAATTCGGTTTATTTATATAGTGGCAATTTACGAAAAATGCCATCTCGAGGCACTTTAAAGAGAAAATGCAGTCAGATTAGTTAAGTTTCAGCCAAAGAAAATCAATTGATTGTATTTAGTCACTGACTTGCAAGACATGCTCCTCCTAGACTATCGCACCATGCGCGACACTGGATAAGCTGTGATGACGATTTTTGCTTGTATTTTTGTCATTGACTCTTCTAAACTCTACTAAAGGTTTGCATGCATAAAAACACTTGCAAACTTGATATCAGAGCAAGTTAAACATCAAACTGGGTGCAGCTTGAGGTGCGCTTCCAAAATGACCAAAACCGAATGTGCAATCCATTTAGCATGCTTGCCTTTATTAATATTCAAAAAACTAAACTTGTCATCAGAGCATGAAAAATACTGGCATTTTTGTTTCTTGTTAGCTGAAATGTGATTTTCCAAACTTGAAATATCTTGTGGGAACAGTTTTTATGTCTGTATGTGGCACATTTGAAAATCGTGTGCAAACTTCAACAGACTCATGCAGAAATCTCTTGTCATTGTGGCAGAGGAAGGCATATACATAGATGCAATGACAGACAGTGAAGAGAGAGGATATTCCATTTGCATGTCTATATACACTATATTGCCAAAAGTATTTGCTCACCTGCCTTGACTCACATATGAGCTTAAGTGACATCCCGTTCCTAATCCATAGGGTTCAATATGACGTCGGTCCACCCTTTGCAGCTAGAACAGCTTCAACTCTTCTGGGAAGGCTGTCCACAAGGTTTAGGAGTGTGTTTATGGGAATTTTTGACCATTCTTCCAGAAGCGCATTTGTGAGGTCGCACACTGATGTTGGACGAGAAGGCCTGGCTCTCAGTCTCCGCTCTAATTCATCCCAAAGGTGTTCTATCGGGTTGAGGTCAGGACTCTGTGCAGGCCAGTCAAGTTCATCCACACCAGACTCTGTCATCCATGTCTTTATGGACCTTGCTTTGTGCACTGGTGCACAGTCATGTTGGAAGAGGAAGGGGCCAGCTCCAAACTGTTCCCACAAAGTTGGGAGCATGGAATTGTCCAAAATGTCTTGGTATGCTGAAGCATTCAGAGTTCCTTTCACTGGAACTAAGGGGCCAAGCCCAGCTCCTGAAAAACAACCCCACACCATAATCCCCCCTCCACCAAACTTTACACTTGGCACAATGCAGTCAGACAAGTACCGTTCTCCTGGCAACCGCCAAACCCAGACCCGTCCATCAGATTGCCAGATGGAGAAGCGCGATTCGTCACTCCAGAGAACGCGTCACCACTGCTCTAGAGTCCAGTGGCGGCGTGCTTTACACCACCGCATCCGACGCTTTGCATTGCACTTGGTGATGTATGGCTTGGATGCAGCTGCTCGACCATGGAAACCCATTCCATGAAGCTCTCTGCGCACTGTTCTTGAGCTAATCTGAAGGCCACATGAAGTTTGGAGGTCTGTAGTGATTGACTCTGCAGAAAGTTGGCGACCTCTTCGCACTATGCGCGTCAGCATCCGCTGACCCCGCTCCGTCAGTTTACGTGGCCTACCACTTGGTGGCTGAGTTGCTGTCGTTCCCAAACACTTCCATTTTCTTATAATACAGCTGACAGTTGACTGTGGAATATTTAGGAGCGAGGAAATTTCACGACTGGATTTGTTGCACAGGTGGCATCCTATCACAGTTCCACGCTGGAATTCACTGAGCTCCTGAGAGCGACCCATTCTTTCACAAATGTTTGTAAAAACAGTCTGCATGCCTAGGTGCTTGAATTTATACACCTGTGGCCATGGAAGTGATTGGAACACCTGATTCCAATAATTTGGATGGGTGAGCAAATACTTTTGGCAATATAGTGTATATTTGTACTATCAGAAGTTTAAGTATCATTTTGAGCTGCTGGATGAACTAAGGTTTGACTTTAATCCAGTCACAATTAAAAGCAATGCTTTGTCGGCTATGGAAAAACTCCATGCAAAACCTTTTTTTTTTACTGTCTGAATGTATTACTGTAGTTCACCATCACCGTTAGTGCTGACTCCCACATTTTAGAGGTGTGGGGCCATTATATCAATTATGTAATATATTTACTCTGTGGTGCTAAAAACATAACATGCAGAAACAGTTTTCACCTGATAAAACCACTGTGTTCTCACAAACACAACGTCTACATTTAAATCACTTTTGCCTCTTATCAATGGCACACCCAAACTTGGTAGATCAAGCTGCCTAATTTTGAGTGCAGTTCTTTTGTTTGCACAAGCAATCTAGTTCTCTTTATTTGGGATCTTGGTAGTTTAGAACCATTTCATTGTTTGAGTGCTTTCATTTTACAATCACAATAAGTTAGATCGACGGCTTTTTACTGAAAAACAAACCTGGTCAAATGCAGAGAGGGTTTTCTTCAAAATGGTTGGATCAGCACCTAACCTCATTCAATAAGACAACAGAGTCATTATGTAAATTGGGGGCACTAGGACGTTTTACGGCATGCATGGTGCCTGTCACTAACCTGAGAATGCAGGAATATAGAGCTAAACCAGCGACAGCTTGCATTGACATTATACTTATAAAATAAAACATTGAAAAACTAAAGCCTGAAACACAGACTCTGAAAATGTAAACATTGCTACAGTAAAGTCTAACACCGTAATGATACTCTCAATTTAAGCAGCAAGTTTTTTTTTAAAGTAAGATGGTTTCGGTGGCACTGCAGAGCTCCTTCAGTTATAATGTCTCAAATTCAAGATTAAACTCGTTGGTTTACACAGCTGAGGAAAATAATAGTATGTATCAAATTATCAAACACAACACTTGACTATAATCAAACAATCAGATAAGTAAAGCATCAGTTACTATTTTTATTGATTGTTTAGTTAATTACTTAAATTGCTCTAAAACCAATGGCTTGGTCAGTTTCTGGCCAATATATATTATGTTATATATATATTATGTATATATATATTATGTATATATATATATATATATATATATATATATATATATATTGGTTAATTAAATCAACAAAATGGGATGTTTTCCAACCAATCCACTCTTAGATTGAGAGCTGTGTTAACAAAAGGTATAATATAGTTCAACCTATGCAAGAAAGTTTTATAATCAAAGCATTTTGCATGTAAAAATGTCTGCTTTTACATGTTTCTTAGAAAGTCAAAATAGTCATAAACTTACAAATTACAGTGAAAATCTTTTTCAGTTGACATTTTTAATTGTTCTAAAGGAGAAATGATTTATTTGAATGTCACTCTGTTCTGCACTTTGTTTATATTCTGCATATTAATGCTTTTTTCTTTTTAAGAATAACAAATTATGAGCAAATCATTGTGTACTTCATGTTCTTTCTTCTCAACACATATAAGTCCTAAGAAAACAGAACCACTGTTATTTTTTTGTATGTGAAAAGATTACTGGATAATTGCTCTTCATATTTGAGCAACCCTACAGCCTTAGAAACATTAAAAACTCTGATTTCCATATGTTGCCTCTTAGGTTACTTAAATCATTTCATTTAGATGAGCTAGATGAGCTGCAGTCCAGAGGCATATTTTTTTTTTTTCCTTAGTCATGTAATAATAAAAATATTAAATATTTTGTTTCTCTGAGAGAATCTGAGGCTATTACCACATTTTCAAATAAAAAGCTCAACTTGTTTCTGTTATAGTGGCTTCATTGCTTTATGTTGTTCTTATTCTATTACAGTGTTCTGTCTCTTTGGCCCCGTCCATCTCAAAATTAATATTCTCATTTTTAAGTGTTAAGAAGTTCAAAAAACTTCATTACAAAATTAAACAGAAACTTTAGCAATTCTATGTTGATACTAAGGTTGACAAAGTGGAATGCGCCACCTTGTGGATGTAAGTGGAGCTCAGGATCATGGGGCCAGAAGTGAGGAAATAAAGAGAAAACACTTTAATGGCACTTTTATTTGTTGCTGAATAGCAAAATTAAGGACGAAGCACTGTCGTTTTACAGCTGTTCAAGTTTCAGTTCTTTTTGCCTCAATAACAAATACGATCAGAAGAAGCTTCAAGAAAAAAATGGTTCCAATAACACTGCAAAAACTTTAGACTAAACACAGTAGGATATCAAAGCTACATGAAGGTCCACCACAGCTACATTTGTATGACTTTTCTATTTTATTAAAAGGGACAAGATTTGTATGAAAGAGTTCACTCTGTTTATGAAAACATGTCTTGAGGATCACTATAAAAGGCATTACGAAAATAGCTTTCTAAAACATCAGATTCAGATTTGCCAAAAGGCTTCAGTTTTTTCAAAAAGTTCTCTTAGAAACCATACATGTTAAACAAAAATCCACGAAATTACATTAGAACAAAATAAAAAACATGTTTCAGAAAAAATCTTTCAAGGTTAAAATATCCGACAATCATTTGGCTTTAGAGAGAAAACACACCAACCCCTCTCCTCTGTATCCTCAGATTTATTTCTTCTTAATCACAAGCTTTGTGTGATTTGCTAATTTTAAACAAAATTTTGTTTCTCATGTATAAAAATATCCTTAAGTGTCAGACGTCATTTGTTGTGTCTGAAAAATCCCAACTCTGACACACAAAAGTAGTTACAAACAGAATTTATCTATAAAAAATGCATGCAAAAGTACAAAAGGTGCCCTAGATTTTATATTTTGACTAAGGAAAATTCCCCTTTCCTAGTGGATATAATTTTTATTTTGCTTGTTGCCATTTTAAGGAATAAATAGAAAAAACAAAATTGGTAACTAATGTTTAGGCAAATACATTTTATCACTTGAATATCCTCATTGATTACAACTTCATTTATCAATACTACACCACAATTAAAATGTGGTTTATTGTTCTATTTAAGAAATATGAGGAAAAAAGTGACTGAAAAGCAGACATTCATGCAAAAGGCAAGTATTTTAACCTTACCGTTTTAGTCTGTATGCTACTGTGGACGTTTGTATACTATATGTGCTGCAAATAACTTTAAACCAATCAAAATGTGTCTGCAGATATTTGCAGAACAGGCATTTTTATGGAAATAGGCCACACACAAAAAAAAATGCACAAAAAAAAAAAAGACAAAAACAGACCAAAATTTCCAAATGATATTTAAATCTTTAATATCACATTGTGGGTTGGTTGTAAATACTGATTGATTTGAAATAGTTGTCAGACTTCTAATGCAGGCAAAGGAGAAATTAAAGATATGCAAAAAACAAAAGGAAAAATAATACTGTTTTCTTCTGCTCCTCAACAAAGATGCAAACTGAATGTGTTCTGAGGTCGAGAAGCACTGTCTGCATTTAGAAAAGGAAATCCAGCCTGATATGAGGAATTGTTCCATGTATACAGCAATAATAAGTCTGCAGGCCAGATTCAAGCAGTGCCAAATGTTTACTTTAATTTCATAAAACGGGTGACAGAAATATATCTAAAGAAAACTAAAAGATCTTTGTTCAATATGTCAAAATGGAGGCATAAGGCCTTTGCTAATATGCTACAGTAACCCCCTTTTAGACTACCAAAATACAGTATGTCCCTTTACAACCAGTGACTCGCTAAAAATTCTAATTTAGAAATAACAGTTGAAATTTTCCACATCCATATTTGTACAATGCGCTGTGCTTTTGCAGCTACATCACGTCGTTGATCCGATTTTTGTTTGCATACAGAAATAAAACAGCTGGAGTGAGGCAGGACTGCAGTCCAAGCAGCAGGGCCCGACCTGGACGGGCGTTTTTGGCGTTCGACCGGATCACATGCATTCGAACTCGTCGATGCGCTGTTTGGTGTTGCCGGACCGGATCTGTCTGAGGGTCTTGTACTTGTCGCGTCCTGCTTTCATGTTCTCGGCGTGGATGACGTCGTTCACCGTCTTCTTGGTCTCGTCCCTGGCGTTGGCCAACTCTGAGCTCAGAGCCTTGAACAAAATGAACACAAACATTTCATCAGGATCTCTGAAGAGGCGTCATTTTTTAGGAATTGGCACCATGTTTCAAAGCGTCTGAAAATGAACAGGAACTGGGCATGAGTCCATGAAACTAGGCACCATCTAAAATAGAAAACCACTACCATATATGGATGATGGTGTAGTGTATGGAGTAGGAAACAAGACGATAAACAGAAAATGAGTTATTTTCTACTTAAAAATGCGTCTTGTAATGTGTCCAATGTTACCACTGATTCAAATAGTGGGGTCCCTAGGTGGGCATGAAATTATAAGGGGGGAAGGGGGACAAGAACAGTCTTGCCCCTTTTGGGCCAGAAAATGCAGCACAGGTGTTGTTTTCTGTAGCAACATAAGCTAAATCCTACTAAATGGGACAACAGCACCATCTGCTGTTTGCTCTGAACCTTCAATCAGTATTCCTGTTCAGTATTTTTTTTGCTTTTGCAGAAACATCAAGATAAAAAGTCTTGCCTACTGTTTTCAATATTAGTGTTTACAAAATGTGGTATTTTGGTCTCAGCTACAGTTTATTAAAAGTAAATAATAATAAAGAGCTACTTTTTTGACTCATTATTAGGGTCTAAACTTTTAAGCTCTTTTAAGAGAAACCGTTCTACTTTGCATCATTTTTCCATTTCAATTAAGAACCCCTCATATTTTTTTTTCCTGCCTTCTTAAAATGTGAAGTCAAGTCCTCTGGTGTCACATTTTCAGACTAGTTGGAACCGCATCCAGCCAGGTATTACAAATACTAACAGCTAATAGCAGTTTCTAATGGAAAAGAAAAAGAAAATACAGAATAGAGAGTAAATAAAAAATTAAAATAGAGAGCAGAGCTGCGCCAAACTACACCGAGGAGGAAAAAAAAAGTTTTCTCCAACATTCCATGAAACTTGGCTTAAAGTTTAGAACCACAAGGCTGAGTTAGAATAGCACTATTAATGGCTAATGGATTTAGCAGCCAGAAAAACGGGATGAATGCTGGCGTTTGAAAGCATAACGTTCGATAGTGGAGGAAAAGCTTTGCTCTATCATGCTTAACTTTAAGGGTTTTCTTTTTCCTGCATGTGAAACATGTATAATTAGATCCCATTATGTTCTGTATTTTAGTATGTTGCATTAGCTCAGTGACTTTCAGGACTAAGTGATAAGCTCACTGAAGCTGGCCTTAAAAAGCTTGAACTGGGATTGTTCTCAGGATAACATTGATGACTGAATATGTGTAGAAAAGTCAGACTTTCACTGCCACCATGTTTAGACAAGCACTGCACTGCTTTCCTACTTTATCTAAGCTCTGTGCTAATGCATATCTATACATAGAACGGCCATGCTAAGCTGCTGACGGAGCCAGAGCAGAGATTTCTACCTAAACAGTTCAGGATTATCAATCCCCTTTTTGTCACAAGGAGTTAGCCGCCATCTTGGCGAATTGTAAGGAGACAAAGCTTTTATAAGGCTTCTGGTTTGTTACTCTTTAAGGCTCCTGCTCACAGACCACATTTTTCCTTAATTCTTCCTCACTGGAAAAATAGCCACAAATATCTACATTCTTGTTACTTTAAAGATTTTTATATCTTTTTCTTGACTTTGAAACTTTTGAAACTACTTCTGAATGAAACAGAGGACTCAAAAGTTTTGCTGAGACCATTTCTGATCCACTTCTTTTGCAGGCTGCAGCTCTTTAGCAAACATTAAAATACCAAACACTGCACTCTTTTTGCAACCCTTGGAGCTCTAGTATGATTGTCTTCAGAGCCAGGAAATAAACATGGGTTATAAAATGCACTGAAGTATTTCTAGAACGTACCTCTAAGTTTGAAAGGACAATAACTTAAATACAACGAGAGGAGCGATTATTATAGGGACTGTTGTTTCATCCATGGAGACAAACAGGAATGAATGTGGTTAATTTTAAAGTCAGTTTCTGACTTGTTGCTACTTTACCCTTTCCTGTTCACAGTGACAGACTGACCATCATAAGATATAAACCAAGCCTTACAAGTAGATGTTTCTGCAGACGCTCGTTCTTCTCGGCTTCGGTCATACGCTCCTCTTCGCTGCGGTCCTTATACGTGGCCGCGGCGGTAAACTCGGCGCTGGCCTCAGCGCTGCTCTCGTCGTTCTCATCGTGCTCGTTCTCGGCATTGAGTGGTTCCTGGACATGGGCTGCCATCACTTTGTTCTTTAGCTCCTCTTTGGTCTTCTCCAGGTCCTCCTGCACCGTAGTGGCCTGAAGATAACAGGAAATGAGTTTGTTTGATGAGAGAGGGTTCATTGTCATAATGTTAAGGCTAAAATGATCATCATAGTAAAATTTAAAACAGGGTTTCCTTTTTTGGCCCCTGTGTATTTGTCTCCTTCGTATGGGAGGGATTCAGAGGAAAAAGGAAAGCTACATGAGCAGATAGAGGTGCCAGCAATTACTAAGACTGGAAACTTGGCACAGCGGCTCAAAGTTAAACAGGATTTCCAGCACTTCTGAGAACTGGAGTCACAGCGGCTTGAAACCTTCCTAACAGCCCTGGCAGGTCTTTGTTAAGATTATAAGATTTGAAAAATAAAACTTCATTTTAATCTGGTGCAATAAGCTAATATAATATAACCTATATTTGATTTATTTATTTAAACTAAAGAGAGGTTTTCATGTATGGTAATAGGCAGAGTAGCTACTTTTTATTTATTTAAGAGATAAACCAATACATTGGCCAGCTGATATTTTGGGCAGATATTAGCCGTTTTTTTGGATCATTAGTGCATTCAGCATTCATCATTTCCACCCCCTTCATTTGTTATCTATTGTTAATATCTTGTATGATTTGCTGATAAAGGTTTCTCCTTTTTTTGTATAAATTTAGAATTATGTAACATTTGTTATGGTCATGTAGTCTTTTAAATTGGCTCCGTCCAAAAATTTAATCAGTGGCTGATATTAAGGATCGATTAGGCAAATGTAGAAATAATCAACATCAGCCTTAAAAATTTGTAGATCTCTATTCGATTTGTTCTCATTTACTTTCGGTTTGAAAGAAGCACCAACCACTCCAAATGACAATAATTAGTAACTAGGTGTGATGTAACGAGATGAAAACATATTTCTTGTAAAAGAAACATCCATCTTACAACGTCAACTTCTGACAACTCCTGCTATAGTGTAAGCTTATATTATCCAAAGATCAAAAAGTGACTTTGATCTTTGGACGACAGAAAGGAGCCCTCAGGTGGCGTTTGCCAACAAAGACAGGTTAGCTGATAAGGCTCCTTTACATTAGCATTCATTCCAGTTTAGCTACTTTCTGGTGTTTTGGGTTGGATACTCTGCCAAGCAAGTTTATTTTTATAGAACGCTTCAGTGGTAAGACAAATAAATGTGCTGTGGATAACAAAGAACAGGGCTTTGCAGTGGCATAGAGGCAACACAAATAGCAAACAAGAGACATTAAAATAAGTGGATTATATACATAAAAATGGAAAGCAAGCTAGAAAAAAATTAGAAAAAAAAACAGACAAAATAAGGAAGGTGATTAAACAACGGAACAATATACCCGCTGGCTAACTGGTAGCTGCTGACAAAGCATAAGTTAGCATCTGTTTAACATCTTAGAAGCTCTGAACTAACGTATTTAGTTTTAGCATTTGATAATGAGTCTGAATTTGACCAAAGATCAACATTAAAGCTACTCTTTGAAACAGATGAAGCTCTAGGAAAACTTAAAGTATTGGTTTAAAGACTTTTTTTTAAATAGCAGAACCAGAGTAAAACTAATTAAACTTTAAAAAAAAACTTAAATATAAAGACAAAAGATATATTTGACCTGACTTGTTCTACAGCAGGGATGTCAGAAGCTGATGGCGTTTCCCTGCAGGATTCAGAGTGTTTCCTGCTTTAACGCACCTGATCTAGATAATAGCAGTCCAGCACTAAGCCTGTTAATCAGCCATCAAAGAAAGCAGGTTTGCTAAAGCAGGGGGACATCTAAAACCTGCAGCACATCGGCCCTCCAGGACCGACTCTGGACCTGCCTGTTCTACACAAAATGAACTACCTTGAGAAAACAAAGACACTCTTAATTTTTCAAAATTATTGTTAATGTCATTCTTTTAACCTGGATTAATAGTTATAGCCCTGTTCAAAACATAAAACAAGGAAATAGCGTATTCCATTAAAAACTGTTAGGAAAATCCCACACTACAGAACGCAGTTTGCAATGCACATTTTCTTTCATCTAAAGTAATAAGAGGAGAAACAAAAATATCTAAAACCTAAAACTTTCAATTATAGCTCCTGCTATTGTTAAATATCTGCCTTCTCTTTTTTCACCACATGGTGGCTCTACAGTATATCTCTTTTCCTTTTTTTTTGCTCATGGGAGGGGGAAATGTTGTCAGTGAATGCTCTTAATTTCACATTTACATATTTCTTATGCTAAGACATGTAAAATGGAAAATACTGAGGACACAAATATGTAAGTAGGCGGACTGCATGATCGTTTCTGAGTTAAGCTGATTAAAACTACATTGAGTAAAGTTTTGCAGTGTGTAGTTAAAATGACTTATCAGCTTCTTAAAAAACCTGAAGATTCTCCATATCTTCAGTGCCTTTCAGCAGATAAGAGACAAGATCTCTCAGCTTTGGCACATTTTTCCACTAAAGGAATGTTAAACATGTTTTTGTGTAAAAAAATTTTTTGGAATGTTAAATTCTAAATATTCTGAAGGGCAACTTTCAGCCTTCAGCTTGGATAAAATGAGCTCCTTAGAACTGCTTCTGGATTGGTTTCAGAAAACATGTGAATGGACGGTTACCAAGTAAACTGCCTCTAAAGGCTCAATGAGCTTCTCTTATTATAATTAAACTTCGTCTTTACATCTATAGAAATGTGCAGCCTATAAAGAAAATGTGTTAAAGTAGAACCACACCTTCTGCTGCCACTCATTCGCCTCCTCCTCCTTCTTTTTCTTAGCATCCTCCAGAAGAGAGATCTTTGAAGTCAATTCAGCCAACTCTGTGGCCTGTAATAAAAAGAAAAAACTTGTGTTTTCTGGTAGCTGAAATTGTCAGCACACTTTTTAAGACACCACATAACGTATCTGTGCACTGACCAGATGCTCTTGGTTCTTCATCTGGTTCTCTGACTGCTGCAGCAGCGCCATTTTGGCTTCCTCAGCTCCCCGCAGCTCAGCCTCCAGACGTTCGGCCTCCTCCTGAGTACGCTTCCTCTCCTGCTCCAGCTCCAGAGCCCTCTGAGTCTGCTCCTCCAGTTCTGAGCACACAAACAAAATTAAAGGTCATCAAAATGTAAATGGAGAAAGAATTTGCTGATTTTAGTTCTTTGATTTCTAAGATGTTTCCAACCTTGCTGGGCTTTTTTGGTCTGATCCTCAATCTGCTTTAATCTCTCCATCAGCTCCTCCTTCTCTTTTTCAATCTTTTCCTTCTCTTTTTCTGCAACCTCTCTTTTCCTCTTTTCATTCTCCAACAGAGCTCTAAAGGAAACAGGAGAAGGTGTGTTGGGATTATAATGATTTTTTTTGGCCATATTCCATATGCAGGGTTTTAATAAACGCAACTTTTGAAACAACTAAACCGACTAAATGTGTGGAAAATTCCACCACATTTCTTCACTCCTACCTCTCCATCTTTTTGTGGTTCTTCTCCTCCCGAGCCTGCGCCTTCATCTGCTGTACCTCGATGGTGTCGGGTTTGCGGCGGCGCATGTACAGCTCATGGTTGCCCATGCACAGAGCCAGGATGCGTTTGTTGATGCGCAGCCTCGGAGCGTAGAATACAAAGTCCTACGGTTTACAAACAATTAGCAAAAGACAAAGGTCAAATATAGACTTGGAAAAAAAAAAAACATATTTTTAAAGATATTTTTTTAAATTAACAGTTAACATACTGGTGCTTTCTTGTCAATTGGTTTAATGACAAACTTCTTATCGTTGAAGGAAATATTCCTTATTTCGCTCCAAGGAAATCCAATTTTAGGCGTCATTCTGTTAGAGAATAAGAAAAAGAGCTTAAAATACATGGATGAAACAACAGTCCCTATAATAATCACTCCTCTCATTGTATTCAAGTTATTGTCCTTACAAACTTAGAGGTGTGTGTGTGTGTGGGGGGGGGGGTGACATTTACTTTTTATAACTAACTTTTTATTGCACAATATATAACAATTTATATATGAAACTTTTAAGAAAACAATTAGTGATAATGGGGATGCACAATATTATCGCCATCTTATCTTTTCCTTCCGTTATTAGCACTAAAATTACATAAAGGAAAAATATTGGTGATGTTGATGTTTTTTAAAGATTCATATCAATGCGTTTTGGGGTTTTTTCTCCCACAAAGTTTACATTTGATCACTGCTGCACAAAAAGGAAAATCTCATTTTGTAAATAATGACAATAAATTTAAGTCTAAGTCGGTAAAGACATTCCAAATTGGTTATTGGCCACTTCAGATGTAAAACATCGAGGTTGTTACAGCAGTTCTATGTGGAGAAGATCCTGAACATTTAAGTCCGACATGTATAAAAAAAGATTGGCATTAATTATATATATGCTTATATATATATATATATATTATGATCCAATAACCGTAGAATGAATAATTTAGCCCGTAAATCTGTGCCTTTATTTGAAATATTGTATGTAAACAAAATAATTTTTACTAAAGTCACAAATTAAACCAAAAAACAATTATATCCAGAAAGTATCAATCATACTTTATTTCAATTTATCAATTTGAAGGAAGATTTGATGGCTTTCTTTTCCCTTAGATATGAAATTCTGTTACATTTTCTAATGGGTGATAGATGCTGCCGTGTCAATAAAAAAGGAATTTATTTTTTGCATTTACTACACAACTCTACCAGCAGAACCAGGATGTGTGGGTCACGGTTAAATTTAAATGTTGCCAATTCTTCATTACCATTGGAGCTTCTCAAAAGCTTCGATATCTGTCACATGTTCAAAGAAAACATCCAACCTGCCCTATTTTAAAGCATTAAAACCAAAACCAAGGGGAAAACTAAATAACTTACTTGTCACTCTGTTCGTAAATGTTGAGGCCCAGAGCGTCCACTCCCAGCCACAGCTCAGTGCCTTTCTTATTCTTGATGTTGAAGTAGTTGACTCCATACATTTCCAGGTCCTGGGCGATTTTCAGGTACTCCATCATGGATTCCTCTCTGTGGACACATGAGCGCTAGCTTTTGGTCATGCTTTGGAGACTTGTTGGAGCACAAAGGTAAATCTGTGGAAGCTGCTCTCTTTCTCTAGGTACATGTAAGTAATAGAGGTCACATTTAAACTGAAGTATGACAGAATTAAACTATATTCCTTTTACGGACCAAAGAAAAAAGGAGAAATTATGTAAAATAACAAATTTAGCTCCAAACAATGAAGCAAATGTGTCACCTCATCATGCCCTTGTGCTCTTCGTGCCACACTTGAATCCTCTCCTCCCACTGCTCCTTGTTGAGTTTGTGCTGATCCAGTACTCTGAGAAAACCAAACATCCATGTATCATTAAGAGGACCACTATAAACCATTAGATTATGTGATGACAAAAAAAAAACAAATAAAAGCCTTTGCTACCTCTGGGGGAGCAGGTTTTCACTGCTCAGGTAGCCTGACGTGTGCACCTCCTTGTTGTAGTCGCCGAACTTGGCCTGCACAGCATAAGAGGCCAGGAGCACCGCCGTCTCTGGGGGGCAGTAGATATCGTCGTTTAGGATGGCCTCCTTCACCTGCAGGAAGAAGAGCCGCTGTGTGGCATCCTGGATCAGCTCCTCTGTGACATCCTCAGGGAAGAACTTGGCACGAAACCTAAAGAATAGGGGGCTTTCCTTTCTCACATCCTGGGCTGTCACCTAAAATAAAAAAGCAAAGTCAGAGGAGGGAAAGAATACAAGGTGGTAAAATAAAAGAAAAAAGAAATCAAGGAAAAAGAAGTCGAAGAGCTCACCTTCTTATTGAGCTTGAGCCAAGTAGAGAAACCCTTAGTATCCTGGTACTGGAGTCCAAAGTACCAAACCTCTCTCAATCCAATGGTCTTTACAACCTTAAAATATCCAAAAGTTGTAAAATTAGTAAACACTAAGGCCCCGTCCACACGAAGCCGAACCCTGGCCTAAACGCACAAATTTTTCACCAAACCAGCCTCTCATCCACATGAAGCCGGCGTTTCGGGGGTCTGTAAACGATCTTTTTTTTATTCAGCCTTCAGAGTGGGAAGATTTTGAAACGCTGTTTTCGCGTTTCCATCTTTAAGCTCTTACCGCATTTTTTTTTTTTACACGCATGCGTCATAGCGTCGCCTCTAAACACGCATGCGCGACACAGTATCACAACAACAATGGCGCCGTACTGTGTTGAATGTAGGGGTGTAAATAATAATCGTTTTGTATCGATGCATCGATCCAAAAGCCGACGATCCGATGCATCGACACGTCCGCAAGATAATCGATTAATGTTTTTTTTTTTCCCTCCGGTCTATTTTTATCCATTTGCTCCTGGGCGTAATTCTTCCTCCCGTGCTGCGGTGGCGCTAAACCTATTTTCCCCTCCTACCGCGCTTCCTGGTTATACTCTTACAGCAGTTTGTTGCAGCAAGCTTCACACAGACATTTTTAAATTATGCTCAGTATTGAAGCGTGGTCTGGGCTACACGCTGTGGGTCTAGATACGGCCGAGGCGATGAGGAAGTGGGGGCGAGTTTAGTCCGACGACGGAGGGACAATGGGGCAAAAAGAGCGGAGATTCAGCTGGAAAAAGGCTCCCAGCGTTCTCGCGCACCTCGCTCTTCTAGCAGGTCAAACTTCACGAGTTGTTTTCCGCAATTTCGGTCATAAAAACAAAACTAGCCGGCCTCCTGTCTGGTGCACTGTTTGCGGTCAGCTACAATCTGGGAGAGGTGCAGCGGAGCGTCTCTCAAGGGGCGGTGACGTCAACACTCTGGAGCCTTCTTCTTCTTCTTTTTTTTAATGGCGGTTGGCAAACAACTTATAGCTGCATTACCGCCACCTTCCAGAATGGAGTATGGACCAGACAAACTATTATATTCTCCCTAAAATACCCGTTCTTCTTAGAAAATTAAAAATACCCCCAAAAACTACATCCCCAGATGACCTTTGAAACAATTCCCTTATATGTAGTTTATTTTTATTCCTGTCTAACTCTCTACACAACATCTCTCTTTCCTGAATATATTTATTACATTCTAAAAAAATATGTTGGACAGTTTCTCTGGAGCCGAGGTATTGCATTGAACTCATTACACTGATATTGTGCAGTATTTTTGCAGTATTTTTTGATGCAACTTTTCTACTTCTGTTATTTGCTGTTGTTTCTAAAGAAAATGCATAATGATATTACAGCTTTCATTGATTTATTTCAAACTTGAAACTTTGTTTAGCCTGTAAGGTGTAAAAAAAAATAAAAATAAATAATAATAAAAAAAAAATTAACCGATTAATCGATTAATCGAATCGAATCGAATCGTGGTGTATTCTTAAGTATCGAAAATAATCGAATCGTTGGATCAGGAAATCGATACTGAATCGAATCGCCATGATGGATGTGATTTACACCCCTAGTTGAATGGTTGCTGCTAATGCTACTCACCCTGCTGTCGGGCTTAGAACAGAATCTTCTTCTTCTGGAATATCTCCAGGAAGAACAGAGCAATATCGACGACATAGTTCAGCACCTGAATTTGACTGAACCACGAAAATGGACCCGCAGGGCAACCATGTATAAATATTAGTGCGCATGCCCAACATTTCGTCGCCTATTTTTGCTTTGGCACCACAGCGCCACTTACAGGCCTTGCATACATTTTGCAGCGTTTTCATGCATTCGTGTGGACGATCACATTTATTTTACGTCTCCGTCTTTACGACAAACGTTCTGGAAAATATTAGCGTTTCGTGTTCGTTTTGACTTCGTGTGGACGGGGCCTAAGACAGTTTAGTTTGAAAAGGCTGTCACTCTGTGTTTTTTTTTTTTATATTTATTATATTTATTTAATATTCTGGTTTCCTCACATGTGAGATGACATTCATGTTGGTTTAAACTGACTGCAGGTGTGGCTATCTAGTTTCTACAATTTTTAGCCACCTTTTAGGGGCGTCCCTCACCTTCAGTAGAGAGGATACATAGAATACAAACCCTAGAAACTGTCTGATGCACAGACAGAAAATCATCCAATCACAGGATAGCAATTTAAAGCATTTAGGAATCAAGACGAGGTGAATATGAGGTATGCAGAAAGACTATGTGTCAAACCTTAAAGCAGATTGGCTACAACAGCAGGCAACCCTACTGCATGCCAAGACCATCAACACATAGAGAAATAGGGCTACAATATCCATGGGCTCACTGAACCAACAGTGATGGAGAAACTTAGCATCTCATGTCAGTCATTCAGAGGGTGCAGCTATAGGCTTTGGTCGATGGTTCAGGTCAGCTCTGATGTTCTGATGTCATGCACCTACTACCAGCTCAATATTCTTTTAACACCAAAACAGAGAGCAACCAATGCAGGTTTTGTTTTTAATGCCAACGTCAATACTGATTATTTTGACATCAGTCTAACCAATGCCCTACATATACATTTGAGCTGATTCTTTATGTTACACAAGTCTCATACTACATTAAAATTGGATGCAAACAGAGGGAGCGGCAAATCATGCAAATTACATGATCTTGCGACGTAGCTGCTGATTGATGAAGTGGAAAACACATTCATGTATTTGTCAACAATGCAACTGTCGGCCAAGAAATATTGAAGTATCGTGTACTGGATCCACAGTTATCCCATTAGCTTTTGTTTCTTAAAGGAAAATGCTTTAATTTTAAATACATTCTTATCTTTCTGTATTTATTCATGTTTTCGTATGAAGATTGCTTTGGGCAACAATGAGTTGTAACTCAACTAGGGCTGAAACTATTAATTGGACGAATCATAATTAATCGATTATTGAAATAATCGTCAACTAATATAGTAATCGATAAATCGTTAACTGGAGTATAGAGGCTCTAGAACTTGATTATAGCTTTCAGAGTGACCCACATAGAAAAGTAATTACGTACATCAAGAATGTAAAAATATATATAAAAAACAGTTGCATTTAAGATGCTTAAATTTTGTCTGTCAATATGCTCTATCCAAAATTCCTCAAGTGGAAAAGTTTCACCTGGTTTAATTCCGTAAAAAAAATCTTTAAAGAATGTTGGGCTATCCGAATATGAATTGATCAATTGGAAAAAATTATGTAGAGATTAATCAATTTGCAAAATAATCATTAGTTGCAGCTCTTAACTTAACAATAAGTTACACTATCTAAGTGGAAAATAAAAAGCAGCTTCTTTATTACCAAACTATGGCTTTATTTTAATCAGTCTTAACCAGTCATACGTTAACATCAGGGTAAACTTATCAAGTTATCCTGTTAGTATAGACTCTCTGTCACGTCAAGATTGATCTTACCTGGTCAAACAGCTGCTTCCCTGTTGTGTTGGGCTGAATGGCAAACTCCAGCTCAGCATCCATGGTGGTAACACGCACACTGGTCTGATTGAGAAAAGAAAAATATATTTTAATACATGTATCACAGATATTATTTTTGACTAATTTAAAGCATATTACTCCACCACAAATCTGATTGAGATCCTCAAGATAACAACATGTTAGACACCAATCTGAACTCTTTCCAAATATGTTTCAGAAAAAAATTATTTTACAAGCAAATAAACCATAAAGACATAAAGGGTGTTTCATTAAACATTGTTATATTGTGCTTGTACCAAATGCGTATGATTCAGAGTGCACTGCTCCATCAGGGGAGTAGTACACTCTGAGAATGTTACCTTCTGCTGTTATGTCAACATCTTTTTTTCCAAACTTAATGGCAGCTTGACCATTATAGGCCCAAATAATAGTCTAATCTAAGGTAAGCTGAATAGATCAGAAAATATGTCCGACTCCATGAAGCTACACAGTGTCAAGCATTCAGCATGATTTTCATCAGTGCGGACAGTGATTGAGACTAGATTCTAAAACCTTATTACAAAGCTGCATACTCATGGATAGTTAGCTTAGAGCTAGCTGAGAAATACTATAAAAAAAACTGTGCCTATGTAATGTATGCTTGAAAAAGTTCAATTTAGGCAAATGGACGTGAAGTTTTCTAGAAGACGTTTCGCCTTTCATCCAAGAGGCTTCTTTAGTTCTAACTAATGGTGGGAGCACAGAGTTAAATATACTGTCGGTCTTACATTTCAGAGGGGCATACGGTATAACCAAAACCACTCTGACAAGAGATTAAAACACCCATCAGAATCCTCTGACGACCATTAAAGCCGGGCATACACTGTACCATTTTTTCAATCATTGCACTCAGCTACAGCTTGCACAGTACGACGAAATCCTGCGATTTCATCGTACAAGGGGAGTTCACAGTTCACGATGTATGTTCTCACACTGTTTGGCCCGACACTCTGATGCGATCTACAGTACCTGCTCACACTGTACGTCTAAAAACCCCGTCTCAGCTCCGCAGCGAGATGCCGCTACTCTGACTGGTCTATCCGGAAGCCAAACGGGTAGAAGAGGGATATGAAGCTTACTAGAGAGAACCTCGCTCCTTGGCAATATGTGCAATTTTTGTGTGCTGAAAGCCCTAAAAAGGAAAGGCAACGACGTATTTGGACAAAGACATGGCTGAGCGAACGTGGCTACTACGGTCTGTCAATTTTACAGAATGAACTCAATTTCACTCGCACCATGCTTCTGTGATTTCACCTGAGAGGAAGAAGAAGAAGAATCCTTGTTTGAACGATTTGCCCACCACCAAATTACAACGGCAGACTGAATTTCAAACATGTTTGATTTTCTCTCGAACCTTTTGATTCCTGATCGGGAGGTGGTTGTGAGAGGCTGATCGGCCCTCGTAACCCCCTGTACACTACACGACGCACGATCAGGCTGAAAGTCTGCCCGATCAAAAGATTCTCGCACGACTGGAGAATCGTCCCGAAAAGGACAAAAAAATCATACAGTGTAAGCCTAGGTTAACATCCCAATGTGTCCTTCTTGGTCAATTCAGTGAGAGGGATCAAAGTCACTTTTTGTCCTCCCTAAAGGCTGATTTATACTTCGAAACTAGGTCATCCGTTGCAGTGAACAAAAAGACGTCCCCGCCCCCTCCGCAGACACTCTGCACCTCTCCCAATTTGTAGGTGACCGCAGACAGTATCGCAGACATAAGGCCAGCTTCTTTTTTTTTTTTTTTTTTTTTTACGACTCATGAAGTTGCACCAGCTAGAAGAGCGAGGTGCGCGAGAATGCTGAGACCCTTTTTCCACCTGGATCCCCACTATATTTGGCCCTCATGTCCCTCCGTTGTCCCTCACAGCACATAGCGCAGACCACGCTCAAAATTGAGCATAAATCAAAAATGTCTGCGTCAAGCAACACACTGCGTCAAGTGACACACTGCTGCGGGGAGTATAACCAGCCCTAAACTCTTTGTTAGACCTAAAGTATATTACTCTCAGTGCTCTCCACTCCCCCCTAGAAGCCTCTTGGTTAAGAGGCGAAACGTCCTCTAGAAAACTTCAGGTCCAGTTTCCTAGACTTTTCAAGCTTGACCATGACCTAGATGACTGAGAATCCTCACAGATCTGCTATATAATGTAGTAAAACCTCTAAATATGTAGTGGTATAAATAACAAGGCAGTTCAAGTGATGTGGCCACCGCCAATTTATTTCTGTACTGCTTTTCAAAAGAAAATGAGCAGAATTCAGTAAAAACCCTGCCCCATGGTTCCACACTGCACTGATAAACTCTGCCAGTCTGGCTCGGTCTCAGTGTAGAACTTATCTACAGGAAGTAACCACATCCTCTGGAGGCTGGGCCGTGTGAGGCAAGACGGCTAAATATTGATCTCTCATGAGAGTCGTCTACATCCTGTCATGTATCAAGAAAACCTGCACGCTGCTAAACTCTCTGCTTTAGTAAAACCGAACATGAAAAAAGACATTATGGAAAAGTGGGGTTGATTTTCTCTATGGGTAGCAAATATAATATGTCAAAAGTTAGACGAATTGAACCTTTTAGTCTCACTCAAAAAGGTCAGTGGGAGTCAAAAATGATTCTGTGCTTGGTAAGCTGACGAAGCAGAAATCTGTTACTGTTACAGAAGATGTAAACAGCAGCAAGCATGCCTATTGGGAAATAACTGTGCAGGCAGAGGCCCACGCCTGCCCTGAACAACAATGGTGTGTATTATTTCTCAGTTGCGGGGCCTCGATTAGAGTTGCGTTCTTTCCCAACCATGTCAGCAAGACCCCATTTTACTGCTCAGGACACTTTCCCCTCTGCCACTTCCTGTCATCCGCTGCAGTTAAGACTTTAGAGTGAAATCTTTAAAGTTTATACTCTGCTCCAACATGGCCAGATGGAGTCATTTACAAGCAGAAAACTGAACAGAAACCTCCCAACCCGGTTTAACACCTTCTCATTTGTTTAGAGCAGTTCAGCTAACCACCACCACCCTCGGGGTGACGGAGCGGTTTCATTTCCGGAGTCAGAATGTTTAATCTTGCATGAAAAGGGAACTTCACTTCTAAATTTTCTGCCTGCTTTGGGTGTGTCTCCTATGGCCTGATCTCAAAAGCACTTCAGAGTCTATTATTAGCCCTCGGTTGAAAAAACACCACCCTCAGGTCCTTATGTTTCCACTGCCGCTTAAAAGTTGTATCTGCTAATTTCTGGCTTCCTATATGCACATTTTGCATGAGTATAATCTTTTAAGGTCCCTAATGCATACTAAAGTATTCAGTCATTGTAAAATGCAATAAAAGTGGCCAACTTTTTACATTTTCACACTCTGCAAATAAGTAATAGGGATATTTCTTCTCAGTTATGTTTCTAAATAAGACAATATTGTTAAAAAAAAACCACTTACTTTACTTACTTTCTCAGATTTTTTTTTTATAGAAACCTATATGGCTATAATGGTAATTACTCAAAATATTAAAACTGGACTGTAACTAGAGATAGCCAAAGAACTAACAGAATGGTTTTAAAAACAATCACATTGTTAAAGCAGCACCGACAGAGCTACAGCTAACACCAAATGGCATTCCTTAAGGCCCCTTCAAAGGTAAATTATGGGAGATATTCTGTCAAGAGCCTAAAAATGTGGCAGGAATGTTGATGTTCTGTTGGGAGGAGGAGAAGGAGGAACATGAGTAAGTCAAGTTCATGTGAAGGTGAACTGCGGAAAATACCCTAGTGACATCGCCAAGAGGAGGAAGCAAAACTACCTAAAGAAACCGGATGATTACAGATGCATGGCAAGGTGCTCGTTGATTGTTCAGCTCATCCAACACAGATATATCTAGATATTTTACACACAAACAAAGAGGCTTAAAATTAATTGTGCACACTTAATATCCTCGGATTGGCTGAGATATTCCACAGTTTTAAGTCACTGTGTGGTTAAACCGCAACCCTCACAACTTAAGTCAAACCATTAAATAAGATAACAGAAAGTGCCTGTGGAAGCGAGAAGAAACCGAACTATTCCCCAGATGCAGCGAAATTCATGTGACCGAGGCTTCTTTCTGGTCGTATGGCAGCATATCCTCAATGCTGACTCTGATATGCATGAACATATGACGGGTAAGAAAAGTGGGTCATTCCGTGGCTGAGTCAGGCTGTCTGTGACACTTTTACAAGGTCAACCTAACAGCAGCAGCTCCTTAACAATAGTACTCCTTGATAACCGGTCTCTTGATTTCAGCTTAACTAAAGAAATGTGAGCGCCTCATTTAATTCGGTCAAGCCAAACGCTTGCTTGAAAATGTGAGCAAAATTTTTAACAATCAGCCAGGAAGTGGAAGCACGGTAATAGAAATGAGCAAAAAATAGAAATAAGATTAGAGTCAGGACAATTACTAACTTAAGTATTTATTGCAAACCACTACAGAAAATTACAATTCTGTTTGTTTTCGATTAAAACCTCTGTTTACCGTAGCACTTGATATTGACTAGTTTAGGGGGGGAAATAGTTTAACCTTTGTCACAGGAAGATGGTCAGTGTGAGAAAAGGATGAGGTTTCTGCTTCACAATATTACAAGCACTAAAAAACAGAGTTTATAGCAAAAACTCAAATCCCAGAGTATCCACAGAGAGGAGCTGTGCAACATGGCTGAAAGATGCATCAAATTTTAAGCTATTCATATTAGTCTCTCTCTACTATTAATATTTTTTTTGTTTCACCTATTTATAATAAGAATCTGGGGGGGAAAAGGGCTTCAATTGTACCCATGAGTCTATTTAAACATAACATTTAAACTTTAAAAACAGGTCAGCGATGCTACCAACCTTGATAAGCTCAGCACTGAGAATTTGAGAAGCTGAATGCTTTCTTCTGCCTACATTTCCCAGAATGCTGTGCAGTTCTAGTTCTATGAAATTCTATCTGACTGGTTTTCCATTCATTTTGATCAAGTGTCTATCATCACAGATGTTTTTTAATCTTTTTTTTTAACCTCAGAAACGCAATCTTTTCCTGATAAGCGAGTGTACTTCGATGTCCCGATCCAATATTGGAAATCGGCCCGATATCAGACAAAAAAAAATAAATATCGGAATATATCAGCCTGCCTCTAAAATCTCTGATATTAAAAAAACTCATAAACAATTGGCTTCTACCTGCTTTTGTTAAAGTTCACATTTACTCTTTGGTGAATAAAAAATGGATCACTTGTTCACATACCTGATCTCTGTTTGAGAAATATCACTTGATCAAGCTGTTTCTATCACTTAGCGCCAAGAAATAAGTAATAAAAGTATGTATGATTCATGTTGATATTGTAACGGATCGATATCTGTATCAGTCATTACACAAAGCTGCAATATAAGTATGATGTCGCAAATGGAAAAGTTGTATCAGGACATCCCTAGAATGCACCATGGCAAAGGACTAACGGTTAAGTCTAACAACACTTTAAAGAATCTACGCTGGCTATTTTAAATATTAATGAGATGAATAATGAAGTTAGACGAAGCACTAAGGATGTAAAAAGCAATGTCAGCCAACTTATAACAGGAAGCTGGACCATAATGAGTTGTGGTCATTCAACTTTCAGTTTTTAACTTCTATCTGTCTGAACATGCAGGATTTTGGAGATCTCAGAGCTAAACAGAGAGTCTGCATTTTCTTAAGACCATGCTTACAGACTGATGCTTACAGTAAATAAAGCTACCGTATTTTCACGACTATAAGGCGCACTTAAACGTCTTTTTTTCCCTCAAAATGTGCGGTGCGCCCTATGGTGCGGTGCGCCTTATGTGTGTTGTAACTGCGACTTTTGAGACCACCTCATTGAGGAGATGATGAAAGAGTGGCTGAATGTAAGGAGACCAGGTGTTTTTTTTCCACCCCTCACCATCGCTGTTAATATGTAACTCCATGCGTGCCCATCTCACAGCTGATGTGAAAAACATGGGGAAACAAATTAACGCTGCTCGACATCGGTGTGAACCGGACCCAGCAGGTGCAGCAGAAACAGCGAGTTTACATGCAAAGTCAATGGTTGACGCGCATATAGGTGCAGCAAAAGGTCCCGCAGCGCATTTTGGTGCAGCACGTCGGGAGCGTTTAAGCATCTGAAGCGCCGCGCTTCTGCTGCTCGAGATGGAAAAATTGAAGTTTTGCTGCTGGACGCGCCGCATCAACCAATCAGAGAAGCTGATCTGGGAGCTGCCAGCGAGACAGACAGCGCTCTGATGACATATGATATTAACGCAAATGGAAAAGGCTGGATGGATGCGTGGCTGAGGCAGGTGTATGTGAGAAGACTAGGTGGTTTTTTCCACGCATCACCATCGCTGCGTGCCCGTCTCACAGCCGATGTGAAAAAAAGGTGAATCAAATGAACGCTGTGCTCGCCGTTATCCCGGGGGGTCTGACAAAAGAGCTTCAACCGCTCGACATCGGTGTGAAGCAGCCGTTCGAAGTAAGGCTGCGAGCGGCGTGGGAGCGATGGATGACCGACGGAGACCACAGTTTCAGGATAAGAAGGCAGCGCCGGGCAGATTACGCCACAGTTTGCGGATGGATTGTAGATGCTTGGACTAAAGTGTCTGCTGGCTCTGTTGTTCAAGCTTTCGCAAAAGCCGGCATTATTTCTGAGGAGCTGCGCTGCACGGAAAGTGACTGACAGCGAAGAAGGGGAAACTGGCATGTCTGATTTAGCGCAGCTGTTTTATTCAGAAACAGAGGATGATGACTTTGATGGGTTTGATTAATACTTTGTAATAAATACATGAATAAAGCACAATCATACTCAGTTTTGCTCCCGCTGTATTTTTCTCCCTGAAAACTTAATTCAACAGCATCCCCGGCGCGTCTCCTCCTCTTCATCGCGGTGGCTGGCAGGTGTTTTTTCATCTAAATAATCTAAATCTTGCAGCTATATTTGCTGTGATCAGTGGGAATAAAGTAGTTTTAATATGTTTTTAAGTGAGAAAGTCCACCTGAAAACTTAATAATTGCAGTCAGTTCATCCAGATTATCTATTTCTGTCGGAGGCGCTCAGACCCCCACATACCAGCGGTGCGCTGACAGCAGAAATCTCTTCATCAGCAGCCTGTAGGCTGGGCAGCCTGGGCTGGCAGGTGTTTTTCATCTAAATAATTTTAGCTGCAGGCACCAGGATACCGGCAATAAAAGCGAACATATTCCGTCAGCAGGTTTCAGGATTTTAAGTTAATTTAGGAGTGACCACAGCGCTGTGTCATCTGCGATGTCTCTGTCTCACGGCCAGCTGCCAGGTTTGATTAATACTTTGTAATAAATACATGAATAAAGCACAGTCATACTCAGTTTTGCCCCCGCTGTATTTTTAAATACGCAGTAGAGGTATTTAAAGGTAGTAGAGGACTTGTACCTGTATATAAAAAACGCGCCCTATAGTCCGGTGCGCCTTATGTGTGTGTTAAATACAGAAATGGGACACATAACTGAGAGTGCGCCTTTTAGTCCGGTGCGCCTTATGGTCGTGAAAATACGGTAGACAGGTGTTGGCAATAACTGTATCATTTATCATTGTAGGGAGTCAAGAATGACTGTAATTAGAAATAGGATTTAATACAATGATCTTTGCTAAAACATGTCCAGGAAGCGTTCCTGATCAGACACCTAAACCACCTCTACTGATTTCTTTCAATACGGAGAAGCGGTGGGGCTAATTCAAGCCCTCCCCCAACCCCCACCAAGTCCAACCCACCCTAGAGATAAGGTTCACGACAGCCACATACATCCAGCATCTTTGGTTTTATGTCAACACCCACCCCAAGAAATGACTGCTGGCTGTTAGTGTTGCTGATTGAACGATTTATTAAACTGTTGCCTTTATTAAGAGCATTAATAAATCTTGATACATCTAAAATCACGTTGAAGTCAAAGTAAAAGCTGCTGTTAACTAATTTCTGCATTACTTAGATGCAATCATATTGAAAAGTCTTACTGTAAACATGATAGTGGTATGTTTTCATTTTAGGACGTTATTTGTGTTTATTGGGCTGACTTTATGCAATAATTAATGTATGTCATCAACGTAGGTAACAAGCCCCTCATGCTAAAGGAATGTGTGCTCTTATATATACTGAAAAGTAGTTCAAAATGTTTAATTGGTTACAAAAATCAATGCCGTTAAAACTCACTATTGAAATTTTTCGTTCTGGGATTTTTTTAAAACTGCTACATTTATATGGGATGTGTATACATTCTCAGTCCCTTCATTTTAAGAAGAATAACATTTATTCCTTCCTATTTAAGCTCCTAAAGCATGCCTATGTTTGTACGTCATTCACTAGCAGTAAAGCTTCCTTCTGTATCTGGTTGGACTGTGTGAAAACTTTTGATTTAGCAGGTCAAGGAAAGCTGGAAAATATAACTCCTACAAACAAATATTTATTTAATCTAACTACCATAATGCCGAATGTAGCTTACGGATGCTGATGTTTTATGTTGAGGTTTTCCCAACATGCTGTAGGAGACACTTTCACTGTAAAGAGTTTAAAAATAACAGAAATCACAGTCAAACGTGTGAGGTTAGTCTAGCAGCAGATTATATGCTGTGAATCAATGAGATCATTTGAGCTAAAAATGAAAATCAGTTCTGTTTTGAAAAAAAAAAAAAAAAACATAATCCTGGAAAACTGTACTTACTCTCACAAATTAGACGTTCTCACGGCTTTCCAGAGGAAAACATCAACCGAGCTGTTTGTGTAAAAACTCTGCTGCTTTTGATTACATTTTGTCGACCAATTTGGACTTCTAGTCAGTCCTAATCTCCTCAGCTATGTGCACTACAGTCAGAACCATTTAATCTCCTGCTCGCATACCACCAGCTCTTTCCATTCACCATGTCTCCATAGACACACTTGTTAAAGGTCTGGGTCCAAAAACAAGCAAGCGACTTCTGTTTTGATTTCTGCATATGAGCTTAAAAAGGTAAGTTATGCTCAGGTTCTGTGTTATGATGACAGTAAAAATGTTTCTGTTTGTTTATGGAGAGTATTATTCACCTATCGGATTATAGGGGAGGAGAATAGGTAGAATACAGACGACTTGGGGGAAAAATAATATTTTTTCAGCTAAATTCTTAAGCATTAAAAGCTCAATTTTAATATATATAGATGGTGTTTTAAAAAATGAATCAGAACTCTTCAAATCTCTTCAATTATAAAGCGGTTGCTTAACAGCATAAAGATATCCTTTTGGTCCAAACATTGCAATAAAATTCAGCTAAATTAGGTCATAAAAGTTGACAAAGTAGGAATGCAGGAACTTCTGTCCTTGTTGCACTGCAATAATACAATCTAAAGTGGGGCCTGGCATCCGAGGACCACGCCGGGAGAAGCAGGGTGGAGAACAGCCAGGCAGTGATGTGAAAGTCCATATAAGGCTGCAGGCGAGGAAATTACCAGAAAGGAACTGATGTAAGTGCAGAAACCTTGAGTCACAACATCACTTCCTTGGGAAAGCAAAGCACTGCTAAGAGCAACGTAGCAGACAGAGGTTTTCACTAACTAATGCTATAATAAACAGGCTTAGTAACAGAAGAAAAAAAGCACCAAAGTAACCTGCATTTTCATCAAATGAGAAGTACATTTTGATGCCTTTAGGACATCTGCTGAATATCTGCATCTTACTTCCCCGTTTTCATTCACCTCCTCAGCCTAACATTTACATGCTGGTTTCACTGAGTGTCACAAAAAGCTGATCAAAATAGTAGTCAGATTCCCTCCATCTGCAAAAATTACATTTAAAACAACACATTTTAGTTTTAATGAAACCACAGCGCAAACAAGTCTTTAATTAGGAAAAATTTCTGCTGCTTCCTCTTTAACATCTATTCTGACCCGCACTAGTTTCCCTTTTCCATCTTTAATTACAGCTTCTGCATCAGAGCTGCAATTTCTCTATGCCTATGTACCGGGTGTGGCTACCAAATGGCAATTAATGTAGGTTAAATTCTTAGGTAGAAGGTAGGGGGTCGGGTTGTTGCCAGTCAGCTTTGTGGCATACAAAAAAACATGAAAGTTAGGGATATAAAACACAAATTCAGTCTGACTTAGATAGTTATACAGTTTAAACCTCAGTAGTTTTATTTGGTTCAATGTTAATAAATACACTATTTACTGACGAAATTTAATAAAACCTCCAAATATCTACTTCTGCCAGCTATATATGCTCAGTTATTTATAGATATAAATAACTGAGCAAAGGTGACGTCAGGGGCAACAACGCCTAGCATTTTATTCTGGGTGACAAACGGAAAAAAAAAAGAACACTGAGGAAGTTCTAGCTGAAACAATGTCACAGGAAGAGAGAAGGTACAGGAGTGGGAGCCATTTTTACGGAAATTCTGCTTGGAAATGTTTCACATGTTTGTTTTTATAAAACAGAGCGACAAACTGCACGTCTCATTTCAATGAGATGACAGAGAAGTGACCAGAGTTTGCTGAGAATAGAGAGACACAGAAGTCCCATCCCCTACCTGTTTCTGCTTACTTTGGACCATAAGGCTACTCTAGTTCAGATTGAAGACATGTCCATAAGCTGGAATATCTGTAAAGCAGTTGATTGGAGGTAAGCTCAAGAGCCTGAACCCTCAACTCATCAACCAGCTCATTCCACCTAACTATACTTGCGTTACCCCAGAAAGAGCATCTCAACACACATTCTGCACAAGAAAGTTAGTTAACAGAAAAACAATACGTGAAAAACAATCCTTATACTTTAGCAACAATGGGGAAAAAATGCGGGTGAAGATTCTCAGTCATCCAGGTCATAGTCATTCCAAAAAAGTTTAAAAAAAAATTCCACTGGACTTTGCTTCCATGTTTGAAGGCATATTTCTGACGTTTTGAATTGAAAAAGGTTCCTGGATGGAAAGCAAAACCTCTTCAAACTTGGAAACTAAATCTAGTGGATTGTTGTTGTTTTTTTACTTTTTTGGAATGGGAAAAATAATTTTCACTATTAAATAAGATCAGCCTAATTATTGAATGCATCAAAGTATTTCTTTCCAAAAATAACTCTTGTAAAAAAAATAAATAAGACGACTACTTCAGCTGCTGCTAAAAATCATAACATCAGCAGTTGTTATAACCAATAATGCTATATTGATACGTTTATATTTTTATAAGGTAACATAAGCTGTCTGCTCCTGTAGAGGTTGCCTCTCATTTAAATTCCTAACATGACCATCAGTCTTTTTTTATAGCCAAATTTGTCCTTCTTGTAAGCCAGAGAGAAGCATAGCAGCCTTCTTTAAGCCAGCTAACTGGCAGTGTGCAGCAACATGTGAGGGAGGGCACCACACCACTGATACAGTTGTAAATCTCTGCTTCTGTCTCCTTGAACCCCAGTCGGCCTCAGCAGATGGCCGCTCACACTGAGCCTGGTTCTGCTGGAGATTTCTTCTTGTTGAAAGGGAGTTTTTCCTCTCCACTGTCGCTACAAGCATGCTTAGTGTGAGGGATTGCCTTCGAGTCAATGAGTCGATGCAATCTGCAAACTGGTTTTCCTTAGATAGAAAACTTTGAATTAATTTAACTGGTGGTCGTCCTTCTCGATTCGGTGCCGGGGCGCGCCATTTTTTAAAACAACTACAATACACAACTACGACGAAGGGTTAGTCTGTCTTTTTACCAACCCATTAACAGAACCTGTTCCCCTTCTATGTCTAGCAACTCTAGATCCATCTCTGTGACCGTGATATCTTGCAGACGCGCCATTGTTGTTTTGGAAAACAAAGTTCTCGTGAGTTTTCGAATAGGCTCCCCATAACGATTTGGCAGGAAACTGCTGTGCTTCCCTGTAAATCCCAGACCGACAGTGCAGAAGCATAACAGTAAAACTGGTTCGCCACCAGACCCAAGCGACATTTGCTGTGTGCAGTTGCAGAAGTCTAAAGGCCAATTTATGCTTCTGATGCATAGACTCTGCGACCATCAAATCTGTCTCTGTGGGCGACCACGCCCCCCCACGCAGAGGTTCTGCAACCGTCGTCGCACACCTAAAAAAAATTCCCGACTACACGTCGGACGGTCGCAAACCCACGCAGACCTTTAGCAGACAAAAAGCAGCTGTGATTGGTTCTTGGTGTGCCTTTCAGGCTGTCTGGGTGGTCGTCCTTCTCTATTCTGTGCAGGGGTGGGCCATTTTTTAAAAACAAGGAGTAATATCAACAATGGATAACCACGACAAAAGCTTTATCGAGGAGGTTTGGAGGTACAACCACTAATACAATACGCCTCAGACATGTCGTTTTGGAAAATAAACACTCCCACCGCTCTTGTGCTTTGGCGGGAAACTGCTGTGCGTCTCTAGAAATACCAGACCGACGTTGCAGAAGCATACAAGAAAAACTGGTTCATAACCAGACGCTATTAACATTTGATGTGTGCGGTTGCAGAAGTCTAATCTTTATCTAATCTTTAGTATACTTTAATATTCTATACCATAGAAAAACTGCAGTGCTTTCTGCATTTTCTTTTTTTAACCATCTCATTACACTTCATTAAACTGCAGAAACGATAAGGACACATTTTATTGGTTATTAAATCTGTAACTAATCTGCATCTTTAATTAACTTGATTCCAACTGTTCTATTACATATAATATGCAGTTAATTCACTCATAATGAAGCGGTTTCCCTGAAGGCTGATCATCTCCATCTCATTGGTCATGCCATTTATTAACTGTGAACATTTTTCCAGCCAGTGCCTGTTATCTTTTTTTATTTCTGTCTTCCTCTGAGCCTGTGAGAATGGATCAGGTGCCTTGATGACACAGATGAGATGTTAGAAACCACATTAAGGAGTCATGAACAGGCATTGCCATTGTGTCCACCCCCCCCCTCCCTGCTTTTCTTTGTCCACAGCATGAGAACCACTAACACAGATTTTAGGGCTCAATCTCTGCTCATCATTTCATTCACAGCTCTGATCTTCTCCATTTAAATACGAGTTTTGTCCGAATGACAGTCCGAATATCTCCTTGGTTTGAGCAGCCTAAAAAGGAGGCCTTTGGGGAAAAAATGAAGGGCTAGCTCGGCTCGGCTCGCTTCGGAAGCAGGCCAAACTTCCTCCTCAGAAAACAGAGTGGGATTAATATGATATCCGTGTTAGCTTTAGCTAGGGGGGAGTATTTAGAGCGAAAAAAAAGAAGCTGAATGTTTACATTAAAGGCGCTAATGCAGTGAGCCGACAGGCGGCATCGCGCACGCGCACAAACGGTTAACGGAAAGTAGAGGATGCTATAAAACACCTCTAACTTCTCTCTAACTCACTTCGCTAAACGGCTCCTTCCATTGTATTAGAAATGAACAGAACAAAGGGATGTGGGAAAGTACGTTAAAATGTCGCCTCTTACCGTTTTCGGCATCTTTCCAGTCGTTTGCCTCCCGCACAGATTTCCTTTAAACTTCTTTATTCAGCTGAGAAAACTTTTTTCCCATCAGAACCACGGCGCCAACTGAACGCCCTCTCCAATCGAGGGTACTTTTTTTTCCTTTTTTTTTTTAATAAAAAAAGAAACTATGTTATATATTTTTCCTGTTCTTTTCAAAGCTGCGCTCCAGGGAGGGTTTGTCTTTGTTTCGCCTTAAAGTGAAGCGGACTGGGAGCTTGGTTTCCTGCTAACGGTACCGCTGCTGCAGAAGAAAAAACCACACCCAGAGCGATGACAGGACAGCAAACAGGCTGAGGCTGAGCTCACAGCAGCTGCTGGCTCCGCCCGCCGCATCATCAGGACTCTACGCCGATTCTGGATGGAAAATACAAAAAAAAAAGTTGCTCAGGATTCACTGAGCATGGTCACTCTATTGCTCAAATGTTGCGTCAGTTTAGGCCTTTGAGAAAATTACAGGGGTGCAGACATGTGGGCTGCTACGGAAGAGGATAAGGGCCACTGACAATATATATATATATATATATATATATATATATATATATATATATATATATATATATATATATATATATATATATATATATATATATATATATAAAGTTAACTGATTTTTACATTTTATTTCAGTCTATGACGGTAAAAAAGTCAGAATTCTGACTTTAATCTCAGAATTTTGACTTTAATCTCAAAAATCGGACTTTTTTCCCATATTAAACTGAAATATTTAAAAATCTGTTAACATTTTTTATTTTTTCAGTTGCCCTAATCCTCTTCCTGAGATTAAAGTCAGAATTTTGAGATTAAAGTCAAAATTCTGAGATTAAAGTCAGAATTCTGAGATCAAAGTCAGAATTCTGACTTTGTTCTCAGAATTTTGACTTTAATCTAAAAAATCTGACTTTTTTCCCATTTTAAACTGAAATATTTAAAAATCTGTTAACATTTTTTATTTTTTCAGTTGCCCTAATCCTCTTCCTGAGATTAAAGTCAGAATTCTGAAATTAAAGTCAGAATTCTGAGATTAGAGTCAGAATTCTGACTTTAATCTCAGAATTCTGACTTTTTTCCCCATATTAAACTGAAATATTTAAAAATCTGTTAACATTTTTTATTTTTTCAGTTGCCCTAATCCTCTTCCTGAGATTAAAGTCAGAATTTTGAGATTAAAGTCAAAATTCTGAGATTAAAGTCAGAATTCTGAGATCAAAGTCAGAATTCTGACTTTGTTCTCAGAATTTTGACTTTAATCTAAAAAATCTGACTTTTTTCCCATTTTAAACTGAAATATTTAAAAATCTGTTAACATTTTTTATTTTTTCAGTTGCCCTAATGCTCTTCCTGAGATTAAAGTCAGAATTCTGAAATTAAAGTCAGAATTCTGAGATTAGAGTCAGAATTCTGACTTTAATCTCAAAATTCTGACTTTTTTCCCATATTAAACTGAAATATTTAAAAATTTGTTAACTTTTTTTAATTTTTTCAGTTGCCCTAATCCTCTTCCTGAGATTAAAGTCAGAATTTTGAGATTAAAGTCAGAATTCTGAGATTAGAGTCAGAATTCTGACTTTAATCTCAAAATTCTGACTTTTTTCCCATATTAAACTGAAATATTTTAAAAATTGTTAACTTTTTTTTTTAATTTTTTCAGTTGCCCTAATCCTCTTCCTGAGATTAAATTCAGCATTCTGAGGAAACAAACTCAGAATTCTGAGATTAAGAATGCTGACTTTTTTCACATATTAAACTGAAATATTTAAAAATCAGAGATTTTTAAGATTAAAGTCAGAATTCTGATTTAAATAAATAAATGGAATTTAAAAAAAGTAACATTTACAAAGATGTTTGAAATTATTAAGATAAATTAGGGTTACTCAAATGAATTCTGTTTGATGCCACCAGATATGGGTGGTTCTAGACAGTGGCCAAAAGGGGCTAGTGTCCCTGTAGAACCGGCCCCTGGTCGCTGTTAAGGCCCCTGTTCCAAAGACATAATACATGATAAATAAATTATATATACACTGGAAAACAACAGAAAGCCCCCCTGAACCAATTCATTTTTATAGTTTTATTTTATTGGTGATTAAAAAGGAAGCTGTTGCACTTTTATCGCTGTTTAGTTTAAGAGTTTTCTTTTTATCCAAGTTGTTTTCGGAATGTTGAAAGAAAAAGAACCGGGGTTAGAAAAGTTTACTACCACCTCTCTAACAATGAACCATCCTCAGGCAGAAAGAGTGCTGTCAAATTTTTCCTCAACTATGGTTTTAGAGATGGAAGTGTATGAGCCACACCTGAGGAGCTCAGCTCAGAGGGAGAGAAACCACAAATTCTGATTTCAGACCACAAGTAAGGCGCCCTCTTTTCAGTTCTGTCATGGTGGATTGGTGATGGCAGAGATTATTGTTCCCAAAATATGTTAGATTGACTTTTTAGAAATTGTTGGGTTTGGGTTATTTTTTATTTTTTTTTTTTGGTTTTCAATTTTTCTTTTTTCACTTGATTAGTTTGATAAAAAGAGATTTCTATTCCCGTTTATTTTCTACACCATAATAAGGCCAGCTCTCCCTCTCTGCCATAGGAGGACATTTAGACTTTCCTTATATCAGCATTTCTTTATTTTGACATTCTCCCCATAAACTTCAAACGTCTGCTGGAAAGTGGTGAACAGTGTCAAAGAAAGGCTCCAATCATTTAAGGTCCTCATCGCCACCTACCAGTGTGGGGTTGTTTTTGTTCCATCTTTGGGATTTTAGGGCAGGGGGGGTTCAGAGAACATGTGAACAATTACTTTATAAAGTGGAAAATTTAATGTTTAGAAATTTATTTTGAGGAGCAAACTTGTTTCCTCTGGTTCTGCTGCTGATTTGTAAGATTAACTAAAAGCAAGAACTTTGGTTTCTTAAATTTGTATCAGAAACGGTGGCTAAATCCTACAATATTTTGTTGTTTTCCTAAATATTGGATTCAAAAGTTGTTGTTTTTTTTTAAAGAAATTATGCATTCTTCTTAGATATGTGATATTTGTCACTATATTATTTCTGACCACTATTATTGGATTTATCTGTTTAATATTTATTTTGTGTGTGTGTGTTTTTTTATCTTAATTTCTGCAGGGTGAGCCCCCCCCCCTAGCAACCTGCATCTGCAGACAATGCACCACTGCTCTCTCTCTGCAGCAGGAGAAAGCTGCAGTCGATTCAGGTGCACCACAAACTGACTGCTTATGGTTTCATGTATCTTGAACCCAAAGCTGCTCTCACTTTTGTCTGACTCTCCTAAATGCGACCACAGAGGGCAAACACACTTGTGCTTTTGTTTTTGGAACTGAAGAAGCAGTTCGATGGGATGTAAAATGCTATTAAATAGTAAAAAAGGCCAACTTGTCCTCTAACACATCATATACAGTCTCAGTTCTTACAGTTTCCCCCCCCCCTTTTTTTTTTTTTTTTTAGAAGTGCATGTTTGTATAAGACTTCTTAGATTCATTTTATAATTTTTGGATTTTTTTTTTTTGTAGTAGCAGCTACTGTCTACCAGCGCTGCTACTACAATATGATAAATTTGAAAGATTTATTTTTTCCAGAACTAAATGACAACTTTTAAAAAGACTAAATAAAATCTTTAAAAATATTATCTTTTATGTTTGTAGTATTGTAATATTCCACAGGTGTCAGGATTCTTTGCCGTTTTTTTTTTTGTCATCTTTCACTTATCAAGTTTTTTGTAAATGTTCTTGCTGTATATTGTCTGCTCCTTAGTGTCTGCAAGGTCTTGCCATATTAGTTCATGCAAGTTGGCTTCATGTCTTACATCTTCTGCTCTCTGCATATATTAAATAAATTTCTCAGGTCATTATTTGTTGCTTTTTCCCCCTCCAGGGTTTAATGTTTCTTATGTTTCAGTGATAGTCTTCCCTCCTCAGCTTCCCTCCTTGCCTTCTGCCTCAGTTGCTCCACTTCTTCCTCTGATTAACATCCTGTCTTTCCCCATTTGCCATTGTTCTCCTCTCCACTAATGTCCACTGCACTCCTCATTTACTTTCTGTTCTCCATGATCTGTTCTCCTAGTTTTAATAAAAAAAATTACCGCATTGAAACATTCCTATATGACTCCAAGGCTTCTGTCTGCACTCTGGTTTTTCAACCTACAGAACATAAACCAGTACAATCTTAAACTAAAAATCCAACCTTGAATTAGACTAAATCATTCCTCTATTTAGACTGCTTTTAAAATGGAGTAAGAAAGATAATAAGAAATATTGACTAAGCCCATAGTGAAGAACTGAAGCAAGAACTGAAATCTTCAGAACAGCAATTGTTTATAAATAGATTCTAACTACTATCTGTGCAAAAGCATCTTGTATCTTTTGTTGATTAGTGGAAGGACTTTTACGCTTTAGGCCTGCTTGTCTTTAAAAGCTCACGGAAGCCCTGAAGTGCATATCATCATAAGCTTTTTGATAAATAAGGAGGTTTTAAATGAAAACCTGCAGACATTCATTAGAAAACTGACATTATTTGTCTTTTTACAGCAAACTTCACCAATGGACCTAAAAGCTGTCGAAAACCAGTGTAGTAAAGAATAACAGAGAAGATTCAGGTTGTTAGATTTTAGGTATGGCAGCTAGGAAACAGCACTAATACACATGGAGGTGTTTTTTTTAAACTATTTTACTTGCTTACTATTACATGGCCCTACTTTCTGTGTATGCCCATAAGCGATGCACGTTTCCTTTCAAGCACAAGTGGTGCGTTACAGAGATGTCTCCTGGTAAAGCAAGTTGACAAAGGCCTATTACTGTGAGTAAAAACATTAGAAGAGTCACTTCAGTGATGTTTGGTTGAATTAAGATCTTATATAAAGAAGGCATGGTGGTCTGCTAGGACTGTTCTCTCTCCAGCTTGTCTGCCTGGAGTTTCTTACACTCTGAAGACATGAACGTTGGGTTAGCTGCTGATTTAAGTAGAAGTTTGCATGTTTGCTTTTTAGCTGTATGTCTGTTGAATATGAAATCTCAAAGAGAATCATCCCTGCAATTTTGCAGGTGCATTAATTGAACTCTATCTGTAACAGCAAACATGCAGTAAATGTTTCATCCCCCTTGCGGTTCTTACAATCACGAGAGATGAGACACCAAGTGAGGAGACTTTTCAGTTTGGGGTCTCTGAATGACTCATAAAAACTAATTTCTTCTGTGTGAATGGTGTCTGCAGAGCCCCACCGAACAGAAACAATAACGGCACTCCTACTTTATGCCATGACAACATGAAAAAACACCAGTGGTTACATGAATGAGTCTCTGCAGACCTAGTGGTGCACAGCACCGAGCCATCGCTCTATTCTGGTGTTGACTCAGCCCTCGTCTTCCAGGGCAGAATGACCTCCCACAGTCTCGGTTCACCTGAATAAGCAGCATGCCGCTCTCCCACCATCATCAAGATAATATGCATCTCTACAGTCAAGGTCAAGGTTTACCAGAGTTATAAAACTGTCATTATGTCCCCTTGAACAAAGACGGACATTTCTTGGATATTTCTAATCATCTTGTTAGCCGGGGAAGCCTTTATCTGATTCAACTCTTTCATTGTGTTATAAATTATGCCTTTGCACACTAGACTCATTGTGTGGTTCCATAACTGGTTCTTTGAGATAAGTTACTTATAAATAACACATCCAATGTAATGTGTAGTATTTCTTAAAGGTTACATAGAAAAAATATTAACATGATTTTCTAAGTAAAATTTAACTGAAATAAATTGATATCTTCCATCATTGTATGCAACATGCTATTACAGTAATCTACCAGCAGATGGCGCCTTAGCAGCAAGCCTTGTTTTACCTGCTATAAAAGGGAATGCCCTCTGCTCTTGTCCTCACACTTGTATAAGTAATTGCCTTTTAAATAATCAAAAAATTTGATAAAGAATGGGGGCAAAGGACACGATGCTTTGGGAGACTATTAGTACCCTTTATTAATACCCTTTTTGTTAGGGTAGAGCAAAATTTTAAAAAGTGGGAGGATGCATGATTTTATTTTTTACCAGTAAAATGAAGATATGTGTAAGGTATTTATAATCTGACCTTTTTCCCTTTAAAAAGTTCACCTGATACATCAAAAATCAGTCTTTATGTAACACAATCCTAAGAGGTTAGTTTGTTGCAACATCCACTGATATATAGAGTGATGTAAGGCTGTCCTATATTCAAAGCTCTGAGTTGGAAAAACCTCCCCCTAAACATACCATGCTTACTGTGGAAAATGGTGAAGGCATAGTATAGCAGTGGGATGTGGGAATGTTTTCCTTCAGCAGGAACGGGGAAGGAAACAATGGACGAAGATAGAAAACTACCCGCAGATTCTTCTACTTTATTTTAAATCCACAGCTTAAATCGTTGTAACCTGGAGACAACTTGGTATTCAAACCAAGGCAATCATTTAAAACACAGGTTAAAACTAGTTTTGGAAATAAATAATACAGTCAAGTCATTCAACAGTATATGAAATAACTGACCTATTAAAATCATTCCTGGTAAGAAGACTGAATTGTGCCAAAGCCTAGCCTGACCTTATAAAAATGTTAGGTTCTTTTTCCCTCTGAATACTTCTGAAGAATATTTTTCCAAAATTAGCACCGGGTCTGTGTTCAATTCTGTATGTATAAATGTAACCACCTGTAGAGAGAGGGATGAGCAGAAAATGCAACTTTTGGATGATTTAAATACCAGGTACTTGCACGTTTCTCAGAGCACAATCGAACTGCTCTATCCACTAAGCCGCCACTTTAGTCCCCAGTATATATATATATATAAACATACATGCATATATACACATACATACATACATGCATATATACACATACACACATGCATATATACACACTTATATATCTATACACACCTACACACACAGAGACACACATGTATATATGTACACATATATTTATACATGCACACACACACACATACACATGGCATGTCCTTTATGTAATTATTATATATATTGACATGAGTTGAAATATACACTGTATGGATGAAACTTAAATATTTTGAATGACATTCTCAGAATATTGAATTAAACTTAAATACTGTAGGTTGGCCTGAAAGAATCATGGGTAATGTAGTTTCAAAACATAGATGACCGAAGACTTCAATACCAGCAAGCCAACTCACACGTACTGTCTTTTTACAGGCCGTCTTACTTCTCTGTTATTTAAAAATTAAGTAATTTGATTTTATTTAGAATTTGTGAATTATTTATTAATATAATCAATGTATATATAAAGGCTTTGTTAAAATAGTCCATGTAAAAAGCCTTTACCTCCCTCACTGAAGGTTTAGGTGATCTGAGTTGGAAAGGTCTGCATTTGGAAATATATATTAACTTTTGTTTTACCATCAATCTATCCAAAAAGGTAGATGTTAAAAAAAAAATTGTACACCACTTTATCAGTTAAATCAATTATAATATGCCAAACCAATCTAGCTGTCATCTTTAATAGCCCCACATTAATACCACAGTTATGCACTTAAGTGTGTGCATTCATAACATCCGTAAAATGTGTATAGTTACAAATAAACATCTTTATTACAATATTATACCTCAATCTGGGTTCTGTTATAAAAAAAAAAGATCAAACACTGGTTCAACAGAGGTTTGCTTTATTTATCGAGAAACACAGTTTGTCATTAAGACTTACATTTTGTTTGAGCCCACAGACTCAAATACTCTAGTATTTTTGTTCATTTTGATCTATAAAATCAATGCTTTTTCCAGTCAGTGTGGATTACAATACTCTTAATCATCACAACACAAAAGTTTGCTGTACATTTCCCTTTTTTAAATCGTTTTTTTTAATGGTAGACACATTGCCTACTCACAAAGGAGGCCTACACTTACTCCACTGCATTTCTCCACATCAGAAAACAAAGTCTGTGATTTATTGTCTGTGTGACTTAACCTGAGTATTACACTGAATTTTGTTTATGTACAGTCGTGGTTAAATGTGTGTACACCTTGCCGCAGCTTTTTGTACACCAGCAAATCCAAAATGTTGCCCAAAACTGCACAATGCTTTTAAACCAGTTTGCAACAGATATGTTTTCACATCAGAAATCCCTTTGGTTTTCGATCTGTTCCCACAGCAGCTCAATCTGAACTTAATGAAACTCATGCTTTCATCCTTAATAAAACCAACAGGGACTCAATATCGACTGGCCTTGGATACAGAAATTACTAAATTACAAAGTGAATAACTAAATACTCAAATCACAATTCAACACACCGGTGCTTTGAAAACATGAAGGGTTTCTCATAAAATTCAGCCATCAAACATTTCAATAAACTCAATTTAAAAGGCATCAGAGTAACAAACATCAAGCACAAATCTCCGTCAGACCTGGAAAGTTTTGGATTAGTCCTTTAACCGCCAGGCGACTGCACAGTTTGTGTTTGCCGTTTAGTTAATGTGTGAATTCAGCTTCCTGTGCATTTCCAGGACAACCCGTGTGCAAAAAAAAAAAAAAAAAAAGAAAACAGAATCACCTCAAACTAGGTTTGACGAAGTCACCCAAGAATAGATTTGGCATGTTTCATCAGGCGAAATGTTTCCAAAAATACAGAGATTTCCATCAAAATATTCAGTCAGTAGAAGTAGATGCACTTTACAAGGTGCACAGGTTGCAAAGCACAGAGTATCTGAAGTATATGAATATCTCAGGTGTTACATTTCTCTATACACACACGTGTAAATATCTACAGAGAGGAGATGATGCTTACTGCTGTACACAGGGTATCTGTGCACCTTTAAGTGGCACATAAATGTCCCTGCAATGTAACTACTGTACCCAGTAAGATTAAGTACTTACCAGTGGGCTACTCCCAGTGACACACAGTGTCACAAACGTTATCGCATTAATACACCCCCACCCCACCCCTCCCATTCATTTAAATAAAACTATATTCATATTATACATTTCATATTTTATTACATTCAAGGTATAGATACAATTTGTATCAACAAGCAAAAGTCAATTCTAGGCATTTGTGGCTTAGCTGTTTGCGGCACATAAAAACCGGAGGGGAGGGACGACACTGTCCATTTTAATTTGGAGTTTAAACCTCTTTGTTGGGACACTGGAAGCATTTTTCAGCGATAGTGAGAGATTTATTTGTGTTGTGGAAGCAGTCCCATTGCCCAGAGGAAATGTGCATGTTGGGATCTTTCTTAGAGGACCTACAATTCCTTTTAACTTTAAAAACCTTTTATGATTTGACTCAAATGTCCAGAATTTTTTCAAGTTTCTATAGTGTCCTAGAAAAAAAGAAATGTTAAAAATTATAAGAAGGGTAGTTGATGATTTGAATTTAACTTAAAAACAAATATCCAAAATATTCTATAATTATTACATTATCCAAGTCAGAGGGAAAACTATCAGATTTCTATCTACTGATTGATGGATCTTCTGTAATATATTCTATATTAAATATTCAATAGAAATAAAAGGTTCAGATCTTTAATGTGCTGTTCTAAATTAAATCTCTGTTCTCATAAATGATAATAATAAAAAAAAACCTATGGAGAAAAAAACTAAACTAACTAAAAGTTCTCCAGACTTTTTCCTTTTCTATATTTATGTGCAAATAAAATCTTAATCTGACATTTTTTCCATCAATAATCTATGTGCTATGAATAGCAAAAAACTTCTTAAACAAAATGAGAAAAACATATCAGAATATTTCATCTGTTCACAATAAAAGTGTACCTTAAAATTTTCTATTGAAGTGGATCATCATGAATCACACAATTTTATATTATTTAAGCTAGACGGCCAATTGGATTACATTTCTATGACTTCTATTTGCATGCTAATTATATATATATAAAAAAAATCATAAAAAAAAATAAGAAAACTAAATCCTAGAGAGTTTACAACAATTCCTTTATCTGTAGGTCTTCGTATATACACACCAATTACTCTCAGTTCCTCTGGGTAACAGACTGCTCTGCGGTTCAGATTAGACATAATCAACATTTTTAGCTTCAGTTAAATATCAATTAGCTTTGATTCACTCTAATATATATTTCAAATAATCCAGTGATCTCCAGGGGAAATGATGGCACGCAAACTTGTAGCCAAATGCCAGAAACAACCTTGACAGCAGCCTTGCAATCTGATTGTTTCACATGAAGAAACATTTAGGCGGTTTGTTTCACCTTCTCATGAACAGACGGACGGCCTCGAGTGACCTCGTCTGTTTTCATGAAAAAACAAAGTTGGCAAAGCCCAAACAAACAAACAAAAAAAAAACAAAAAAACCTTGGTTTGGGCAGAACACATTCAACTGTTTTTTTTCTTTATGTCTGCTCATTTACCACGGTTTTACCCAAAACATTAAAAAGAAATACATATTTAACAGCACCGCCATGGGGCTCGCACAGCTAGCTCTGTTAAGGAGTAATACCACTTAAAAGTCTGGTGCTGCTTTCTTCTCTAAATGGGGGCTATAGGTATCCATCTTTTTCAATTAGTCTCAAATGAAAAAGAATTACAATCATATGAGATAATTACAATTAAAAGGAAATAAGTGGTATTCTCCTTTAAAAGCAGCCAAAGTGGAGCCGTGCTATGAGGTTTGGCTTTCATGGTGCAACTTCGCCACATCGTCCTAAAGGTGGCCCTACAGGGGAGGCAAGCAGTGAGAGAAGGGAACCGGCATAAAGCTCCGTATGACACTGTAAATCACGTGTTGGGGTTATTGCAGCATGCAAACGACAAAATAGTCAAGCTGAAGTTGCACAGCATAAAAGTTCAACCATATAGCCCACCGTTCCAAGATCTGAAGGTGCATAAAGAGAATATACACAAAGATTACAAAGGGTTAGCAATGCCACAGCTATAGTTTGACAGCACATTGCTAACGTTACGGTTCTACTCATTAATGTAGGATTTTTTTCTATTTTACAAAGTAAAACTGCTGCTAGATCAGAACCAGAGGCTTCTAGCATAAACAGAGGAGCATAAATAATGGAGATCTGAAAGCATCCTGAGAGCAATGTGCTGCAACGCACAGCCAAAGCCTTCCATACTACTTTGATTCTGGCTTCATGTATGCATATGAAACGTGTTACTGTATACAATATATAACAACCATTTAGCAGTTCAGCCTCTCTTTAGAAGCTCTATGAGAAATCGAATCTGCATTCTAGCTAATAAGAAAACTTTGTTTTATACTTTTATAACCTAATCTACAAGATGTCTCAATAACTACAACCAGATTCCTTTATCTGGTAAAAATTTCAGATAAATATTAAATTGGATGCAAACATTAAACAGGGACGGTGGACAGAGGTTCGCTGCAGCAGGTTTCAACATGTTTCTAATGCAGTTATAGTATCCTCCGTCTTAAAATCAATCAATCTTTTACAGCAGGAGGAAAAATCTCACTAAACAGCCAAAAAAAATTATAAAATATTCCAGAAATTAATTCACCAACATGGGAAAAAAAACTAAACAAAAAAACATGCTTTATGAAACAGACATGGACTGAAGTCAGGAAATACCAACTGCTTGTATTTAGAGCGAGCCAAAAAAAAAAAAAACTATTAAATTTCTATTGTTTTAGGTCTTTAAATGAGGTGAGAAAACAGGCTCTGGGTGAACGTATGGAGCATAAAGCAGGAGCACTGCTGCACACTGCTGATAAGCTGGCTTAAAAACACATTTCCTTCATTTTATTGACCTGATACTGCAAAACTGGAATATTTTATGATTTCAACTGGTAAGAATCATGTCTTTTCAGAGGTAAAATGTAGATCAGCAGGAAGTGTGATGACCAAGGCTGGAGGAGGAGCCAAGCGGTCACTACGCACACTGAAGAGAAAGAAATGATCAGGAATAGGAATAATTTTGAAAGGTTTGAACATCTTCACTAGGGGTCCAAACAAATGATGCTCATCACCACAACCAGGAGCAACGGCTCAAAGAATCTGCATATTGACTTGCACAAAAGAAGCCAGGTTGTTTCAAAGATTAGGTTAAGGCCTGAAACACATTACACATACCATAATAAACCACATTATATTGTTTTTTTTCTATTTGGATTTATAATCCTTTTTTTCTTAATGAAGCATAGATTCCCAACTCACACCACTTTGCATACAATTATCCAGTTTTGATCCTGTCTGAACAAATTAATTCCAGTTAAATTTGATCTACCAAAGCTAGATGTGCTTGTAAAAAAAAAAAAAAAAAAAAAACTGTTGCAAGTCATTGTTAAATCCTCAGGAGCTTTCATCTTTACAGGGCGAGTGTTTGCCTGCCTAAAACTGTAGATGCATAACAGTTTTCCGCTGTGAAACATTTCACTTTCCACTGCATGCTTTCTGACCCCAGCCTTTACAGAAACCCTCTGGACACCCACCACTTCTCGGCTGTGTTTGTTGATACAAAGTGTGATTTCCAGAGGAAAAAGAAACAAAACAACCAAGCCTATCAGAATGAAGTGTTTTTAAGGACAGGAAAGTGTGGAACAGAGTCTGTAACTTTTCCTAGAATAACTCCTGTGTTCACAAGTGAACCTGGACAGCTTTGATGTAACAGTGCTGTTACAGCAGCGCTCCTACACTGATGACCATGTGATCAGCAACCAGGCTGTTGACCAGGTTTAGAAATAGGCATGAGCTGGTTTCTGATATCAGCAGACAGCTATGGTTTATACAGTTATGGTTTCAAAACCAATAAAATGTTTTAAAAAACAATGATAAATGATTAAAAGTAGAAAAAAAGGGAAGGATTTAAGGTAGAACTCCAGGGAGGAGTGGAGAAAAAAAAATTAAAGTAATGATTGGTTGAAGCAAAGGAAGGATACAAATACAGTCGGAAGGATACAAGAGAAACATGTACAGAGGAAGAGAGGGAAGAAAAGGAGAAAATTAAATAAAACACAAAAGATGAAATAAGAAAGGAATAGAGGTAAGAAAAAAAAAGAAAACTAGTAAGGAAACAGAGGGTCAATGAAAGAAAGGAGGGACAAGCAATGGAAGGAAGTGTTTAAAAGAGAAAACAAGATATTTTTTCATTCCCTATACATATCCATACCTGGAAAATATTAATCAAATTCCATCTGAGTGGGTACTGGGTCACATGCTGCTGTGCACTGCCTTCCAGCTGGCAGAAAGGGGACTGCTAGTTTTTCCTTGGCTCGAAAGAAAACTGAATTAGGTTGATTGGATGTACTTTCTGTCTTGGTGCAAAAACAAAAACCAAAAACTGCTACCTGATTAAATCATCGTAACACATTTTTCTTTATATTCTGTATTTAGAGTAAAACCATAGTGCCGCTTCATTTCTTCCACCGGTCCATGCCTACTTAGAACATGTCAGAGTAAAACTAGCCTAAAACTTAATAAACCTGTTAATAACTTTTACACTGAAAACATCACAAGATCTTAGACAGAAAAATTAATTTTCAAACCCTGGATGGAGAGCATCTGTGGATCCAAAATGCTGATCTATTTTTGAACTATAATCCAATGAACCTTAAGAAGCAAAGGTGAGAAATACTGATAACTAACACTATAGAAATTCTGTCTTTTTTTGGCATTTCTTAGCAGCTCAAACAACTTTAAAATAATGGCTTTTGTGAGATAATATGTACATAAATACTGTGCACGGTGTCTACAAGTCAAATGTCTTTTTGGCTTGCTTTGTGCACACTCAAATCCTACCAAAATAGTAGCTTCTTTGAGAAAATATATCTCTTTAGACACTGTGATAGTGCTATACATTTGAAAAGCAGGAGGCTTCAATGAAAACAACATCCACTTAAACCAATCAGACGACTAAAGCGTGAGGTCATTCAGATATAAGGCCATAATGTCATGCTGTGAGGTATATACCTACCTCCCTCTTCATTTGAAAATAAAAGCACAAATATATATATATATTCATATAAAATATCACAAGAACTATGTACAGCAGAGGCATAGCAAAGTGAGATTATTTATAGTTTCACTGCACTCAAAACACTTGAGATGTTTTTCATAACGTGTTCACAAAACCTGGATGGCATCGTCAGGAAAGCTACATCTTGTACAAGCATCCAGAAGGATTCTGTGCCGAGCAAATCCTTTCTGTGAGACTAAACGGATTCAGTGATAATAAACGGATTAATGCTAATTTAGCCTGTTTGCAGCTGGAATCGGATCAAGTAAAGTTCAAGCTATTGGTAAGGCAGCAAGTAGCGGGAAAGATGCGCAACAGCTGAGCTTTTTTTTTTTTTAGCTTTAGGTCCAGCTGAGCAGTCTGCAGCTAACGGATCATCTTTGGAGATCACAAACATTTTCATCAGTTCGAATTACAAACACAGCTGCTTTAATGTAGCCAGGTACGGAGAAACAGAAGGAAATGTCTTCATCTGTGTGTTGTATGGTTAGAGGTGTGGAAATGAAACTGACTTTGTTGTTTGTTCTACAGGGCTGCACACTGGTTTGCATTGCAGCCTCGCAGCGAGGAGGTCTCAGGTTCTAGTCCCAAACTGGAGGCCGTCTACATGGAGATACCTCAGGTGTACTTCAGCTTCCTCCCTCAGTCTAAAAGCGTGACTGTGAGGCAAACGGTCTCTCTAAATTGCCTTTGAGCTGAGGAATTGTCCAAGGTGGATGAAGGCTCTCATCACCATAAGCTACTAAAGCTCAACCTGCTGATATTGACATGCCCTTCAAACGGTGCTTGCACCATTTGATTTATTAGTGTCAAATAAGAAATGTCGTATTTTGTTGGGAGGTGATTGACCAACACCAACTTGTAAATAATAAAAAAAATGCATGAAAATCACGAATCCGTAAGCAAACTTAATAAACCCTTTATTGCTCATTCTAACCAGCACATATCTAAAGCTCCATCAAACGGGATGGACAGAAGGTTATAAGTTCTGCCAAACATTCATTATGACGTTCTAGTCTGGACTCTGATTCTCATGCAGAAATATACTTTGATTTAAATATACCAACTCCTGTCCTAATTATAGGTCAGTTTTTTAAGCAGGCTGTTTCTATACTAATATTTCAACAAACCTCAGAGCTCCAAATATAATCACTGTATTCCAGACAGCAGGACTGAGTTTATAATTGGGATACTTCTTAAGACCAATGTTTGTATTGGATGTTTTTAGGGGCTGAAAACATTTCTATGCCATATGTTTTCCAAAATAAGTTTTCAACTAAAATACAAATTTTCCTTTAAGTTAATTTCTATGGTATTCAATGGTTTATTATATAAGACTTACAAATACATATTAAAGTTATTGGCTGCAAAGTGAAACAATGTGACAAAGATTGAGGCCTACATCTACACATGTTATTTTATATAAGTCAAGACCTAATGCACTGCTTTAATCCGTTTCTGAACGTTCCAACTTTTTATAATACTGAAATGTTTTATAATAATTAAGGAGACCTTTTAGTTTGTATTCAAAGGTTTCAGATTTTCTAAAATGTGGGTCTTATTGAACAAATGTAGCTTTGCTGCTCCTGCTCAGGCAGTATGAACGTGTTATGAATGAGTTCCTTTACAAGAAATCCACTTTTAATCGCATGAGCTACACTACACTCCATATAAAATCATCTCCTTCGGTGAGATTTTCTTTTTTCTTTTAATGCAAACCTTTAATCTGATCCACACACACACATCCCACCAATACACAGGACAAAATAAGAAGCTCCTGAGAGCTGCACATGCAGCCATACCTAACTAATGCCTCGTTTCCGTTTACTTTATAAACTGCTCAGTGGCACGACCTCAGTTTTGTAACGATGACAGCTGCAAGCTGTTGCGGGTCTGTTAAATGCGGGTTCTTTTCCATGACCGAGTGGACAACGTATGCAGGAAAGATGTTACAAAGGTTCCTGTATGTCTGATACTGGTGATCTGGAATGACGTACCGCTCTTGGTGCTCAGCCGCAGATGGGTTCTCCCACGGTGAGTTCCAGATTTGTTCCATTTTGTCTGGCATGCTGCGGACCATCACCCGCTCGCAGCAAGGCATCAGGCTGTTGCTAAGCGGGTATGAATGATATCCGTAGGACTCGTTGCCACACGGCAACGGGTCCCAGCTGGCATGCTGCTCGCGGCAGAGCGGCGGTCGCCTCTGTCTATTCGGGTTGCTGTCGTACAACCTGGAGTCCGATATGCTGTCCATACGGGTCATACCTAGAGATCGCGTTGGCTGTGAGGACAAAGGTGGGAGGATGTTTTGAGTGAGGGGGTAGTCTCCTGGACAGCTGGAGCGGGCTCCCACCGCCGCATGCTGGATATGAGGCGCTAGGTGTCCCCCGGCCTGCTTACGGGGAGCTTGCTTCGGCTCCTCTTGTCCGTAACTCTGAACTCTGCTCAGGGCTTCGTGGCGAAACCCGTGGGAGAAAGCCTGCATCCTCGCCTGCGCCGGAGCCTGCTGCTGCCCTTTGATGCTCTCCTCCAAGCTGCTGTCCACAGAGCTAGGGTACAGGTCCCCGTAGGAGGAGAACGAGTCACTGTTGGAATGACTGAGGCAGGATTCAGGGCAGTGGCTGGGAGTTCTCTGATACACGTGCTCGTGCTCCATGCTACAGAAACTGTCCACGTTGTGCATGCTGCTCATGCTCATGTTTGAAAAATCGCTGTGGAGCGAGTAGTATCCGTGATCGCTGACGGAGTCATACTTTGGGAACTGTTCACTGTACGTCACAGAGGCGCCGTGACTGTTGGTCACTAAAATGGGGGGGTACTGTATACTAGACATGTGCTCTAGAGAGTTGTGCGCAAACTGCAGAGAGCCTGGAACGGGGCTGCTGGCTGACCGTGTGTTTAAAGCCCCAGCTGCGTGGCTCTTGGCAGGCTGCATGGTGGGAACGCTGAGAGCAGACACAAGGGAAGGCACTGAATTCGTCTCGGACTTCCGAGCAACAGAGAGCGCCTCTGGAGGTTCACAGGCCACGGAGCGAATGCTGGGATCAGACTGGCGTTTGGGCGCCACTCGTTTGGCTTCCGAGCTGATGTCCCCCTTAACAACTGCCGGACCCGTCCCACATTTAGCTAAAGCCCCCTCACTCATCGTTTTTACAGCTGACAGCTTGGCAAAGGCTCGCAGCTCGTCGGCCACGGACCGCTGCGGCTGGTTCACGCGCTCTGGATGATAGTACTTGCACTTGTGTCCATATGTGCACTTTTTACCTGGTTTGACAGAAGAACAGTTCACATCACCGACATTTAACGTCATTATAAAGAGGTGCCGTCTTTAAACAGAAACTCACCATAGGGGCAGGGTTGCTTTTTGTGCTCTGGAACGACAGGCTTCTTTCGGAGGAAGTTTTCTAAGCTCGGCCCGTGTCTTCCCAACGGATCATCAGGCGGCATAAACCTGTTCAAACAGACAAACAAAACTGATTGGGGCCACATTTCAATTCAATCTATGAGGGAAAATTTGCCTTAAAATAACAGATTATCACACCCATTTCCAAAGAACCAAAGAACATGACAACAGCATGACAGGAAGCCACAAGTACATGGTGGAGTCAAAGTTTTTCCCTCACTACAAGCTTAGGTTTGCTGTCATATTTATATATATATCAAAATGATTTTAATGACTAACCTGTTCCTATATAAAAAAAGGTTATAGCTCCTGTGCCAACCAGTAAGTGCCTTTAAATCATTACAATACTTGCCAAATAGCTGTGAAGTAATTTAACAACATTCGAGGTATTCTTATTTATTTATTTTTGCAGCCAATTAATTGAGAATGGGCTTAATGTTGTGCTTCATGCATCAGACCTGCCGCACAGCTCAGATTTAGGTCATAAACAGGTGGCGGCACATTTTCCATCAGTCCTTCTAGAGAGGCGGATTCATGGTTCCATCTGCAACAAACTGTCCAATGCTCTGCAACAAGATGCATACCTTCCAAACTTGGCCGCTGATATGGCCCTTATACTAAAAGCTGACACTAAAGAAAATGAAATATGAGTATTTTTTTTCTTGGGCGTGCAGGTGGGGCAGCGGTTAGTGTGCATGACCCATCTACGGAGGCCTTAGTCCTCGATGTGGCCGACCCGGGTTCGAATCTGACCTGTGGTCCTTTGCCGCATGTCTCTCCCTCTCTCTCATTTCCCCTTTCCTGTCTGTTTTTTTTTTTTTTTTTTTTTTTTTGAATCAAGTGTATTTCCCCTATATTTGAACAAGCAGTTAGGTAATTTTATACCTGTTTAATTTATACATGTAATTTAATACATGTTTAAAATAAGAAATAACTAATTTATCAGCTTATTACAATTGGTTAATATGTGATTACTTTATCTTCAAGGACAAAAATATTGATCAAGTCATTTTTACTTTCTTAGTTCAGTTTTGGCAGTCTAATACTAAGCAAATTTATGATGATATGCTTTAAAAGACGAGAGTCTAACTGATTGGTCCTTAGTACCACTTAAATATTTCATCATAACAATGTACTTAATTATTTAGAAATTACAGTCAGCTTTAAGCTTCAGTTGTATTAACATAAGATCGCTTTAATCATCTGTTAGATGACGAGTCTGAAACGTTGGCTTTATGACTCCTTTAATAAACTAAATGCAGGGCTTTTTTCAGGATTTCTTTTATGAAACTACCCTCCCATGGTAAATGACCTCTAGAACAGAGACTGGGCACAAGCGAGACAAAACGTTGTGCTATGATAGCTAGTAACGGCTTTAGTTTCATCTGTTATAGTTATTAATTTTTAAGCGGTAGAAGTATGCCAATTATCAGGCCTGGTGGGATTAATAACCTCAAACATGTAGAAGGGGAAACTGATTTTTTCCTGCATTAGACCAGGCTGATTTAGATAAATGTTTACCCTAATAAAGGAAATCATTGTTTACTCAGGTAATCCATGTCTGAAGTGTATCAACAAAAGAAACCAGAAGAAATATGTCAAATGTAAGGATTTTTTTAACATATTGAGTAGCTTTAAATTATATAGCTTTTATAATAGCAAACATATTACAAATGAAATATATAATTTCATAAAGACCACAACAAGCCTATAGTGGCTTCGATACAAAAGAGCACCATGCTTCCTTACTTGTCATTGACAAATGAATACATCAGGAGGCGCTCCTCTATAAATTTTTTCCACTCCGGCTTCTCGTTCTGCAAGTCTCTGTAGTTGTCATTTGACACAATAATTCCATCAGAATCATAAGCCAGCTTCACTATGAAGCGATCGTCATAGCACACCACTCTCCGGCCCTGAACTCTTCGAGACGGGGTAAAAACCAGGATTTTCTCTTTCTCCAACTTGCGCAAAATTTCTTGATCTGAAAAAGAAATAAATTGAAGAAAATAAACAAAAAGAAAACTCATTCTAAAACAAAAACAAAGTCACTGCAGAAGTATCTAATTGCATAAACATAGATAGTAAACTCAAATTTCAGTGTTATTTACTGGGATTTTATGTGATGATGAAAGGAAAACTATACCTGGCTTTGATTTTTCTGAAGAAAAAAAAAATGTGGCACAGATTTTTATCCAGCCACTTTCATTTTATACCCCCTAATAAATTCCCAAACAACCGACTGCTGCCAGAAATCCCTTAATTGGTAAACAGTCCATTTGCAAGTCACGTAATCTCCCTATAAATCCAGCTGTTCAGTGAAAACCCTACAGGTCTGTTGGTGAACATTAATGAGCAAACACAGCAGGCACATAAGGGAGAAAACGGAGAGTTTTAAAGCTCTGTTAGGTTATAAAACACCATCTCAAGGTTTCAACAAAATGTTGAGCAGCGACACCGACTCATCTGAAATGGATAATAATATGCGACTAAACTGGACACCTACCAACATCGGCCTGTTGATTAGACAAGAGTGAAGAAGCCAGAGGAAATTATATCTCCTGTTTGCAACAAGCTAGAATACTTTTTGGCTTACATGAAAAATACTATGAGCAGAGGAAAAAAACAAAAAACGATTCTAATCATCGACATAAGTACATCTTCAGCACTGGGGAAACACGGCGGTGAATATATTATGCTGTGGAGCATGCACAGAGAAAACATTAAGAAGTAGCAGAAAAATTATGGAGCTAAATCATTCCAAACATTTAAGGAGGAGGTGATGCCAAAAGATGTAACCAGAACTATGATTAAGGTTTTCTTGCAGCTTTTTAGACGAGTCTCTGCTTCAACACACCCAAGTTGAATAATAAGGTGATTAATAAGGCTATAGATAACTTGATTCCATACTGAGGAGCAAAGTTAGCCATTTGATTAAAGTGTGTGGAAGCAGAGACGCATCTCAAAGGTGCAGGAAACCTGGCATAGTGGACTGGAGTTGAAAACCTTGCACAATGTAGATGAAAGCATGTTCACGTCCCAGAAAGAGCTAGTTAAATTTTACCCCATAATCGGATGTGTATTAGAGACTGACACGGGAGTGGATTTTCACTCCTGTCCCGTCCCACTCCCACAGAAAAAAATGGTGTCCCGTCCTGATCCCGGGCCAGAGTAGAAATCTAAATCCTGTCCCGTCCCACTCCTGGTGAAATTACTCCCATCCCGCTCCCATTCAGAATGACTCCCGCTCCTGCAGCACTCCCATTCTTGTTGTTTTTGAGCGCGGGTGAAAAACTCAGAGCGGAAGTTACTATTGGTTTGCTCCCGCTCCCGTCTGCTCCCGTTAATGTTTTATCCTGTACCGTCCCAATCCCGTGATCGTTACTAATACCGACTCCCATCCCACGGGAATCCCACGGGAATCCCGTGACCCATGGGATTCCCGAAAAAATGTCAGTCTCTAATGTGTATCTAGGGCAAGACCTGATACTCTTCTGCTTGAGCAGATTTGTAAAGAATAATCAGGCAAATCTAGATGTGCAAATCTGATCCAGACAAACCCGAAAAACTAACCACAGCAAAGGGAGTTTCTGCAAAGTATTAACCAGAGCATGTGAACGGAGCGGTTCATATTTTCACTCCCCGCTCAGGAGGATGTTCGCTCATTCGCTCCACAGCTCAAAGTTGCACCAGTGAGCTCCGCTCAAAATCCGCTCAGCGCTCACCTTAATTTTCCTGCCGCTCCTGCGAAATCGCTCCACGCTCGCTCAAATTTTCCTTTTTGTTTCATGTAATTATGCCAGGGCACTGGGACGATGTGACCGATTCATGTGTATCGTCGTATTTAACTGGCTGTCAAATTATCTCACTGTGTCCCAGCTGTGAACGTAACCCCTGGATCCACTCATGTTGCCCCCTGTTTCCTATTTAATTATTAATTTATCTTACTAGACTACATTAAAAAAGGTCACTTCTTATTGCAAATGAGATTATAGCGTATAATGCACTATTATGCGCTGGGGTCAGTGCCTGCGGCTTGTGCAATATATAAATTTTTTTTTAAGGATTAAAAACTATTGGCCTGCAACTGTTTTTCAATTAAAAAACAAGTCGGAAAAAAAAAAAATCACACTTAAAACACATAAATGTTATTTTACAAATTTTATAATCCAACATTTTTAATTGACATGAGCGCATCCTCGCTCCGGCCTTTAAATTTTAGAGAACCATGTATCGCTCTCTTTCCAATTCATAATTATGTACTTTTTGTCTTGGCAGCTTTGCGGTTACAATGCTACAAAGAGCGAAGTTTAATGGACGCTTGTTTTTACTTGCTAATCAAAAAGCCTTAATGTGAAAGGTCAGCGGCTGCTTGCAGAAACTTTCTATACCTGTAATGAGGGCGTCCGGCCTTGACTGCTCCTTTCTCCATGCGGGGACAAACACAGTGATGTCTTTGTGTCCTTTCTCCCGAAACCACTCGACTGCAAGCTGGATACCGCGACAAGAGAAAACCTCTTTGTTCCCGTGGCTAGAAAAAGAGGGAAGCACAAAATAAGCCTTTAATCTATAGGGAAACAAATAAACAATGAGCAAATCTCTTAATTGTGTGCGAGTCTTTACCTCATTGCCACGTTCGACCCATCGATGACGATAGGTCTGAGGTTGTCATACATATCCACAGATTCTTCCTCAACCGAAGCTTCAGGGCTAACAGTCTCTTTAACACAGGGGGACCGTGATATGGGTGTAGCTGTGCTGCTGCTGGGTGGAGCTTCGTGCTCTGCTTTATTCCCGAGGCGAACCAACTCTGCAAGAACGTCATTAATGAGTGCCGCCGCCCCCAGCTTATTGAGCACCGTTTCCACCTGATCTCCAGAATAGCCCAGCTTCAGAGCAAACTCCATCTTGGTTTGGTACTCCTTTTCGCTGGTGGCTTTGGTCCCATGCAGGGCGCCGGAGTCGTCATCGCGGACGTCTTGCAGGGTGCTGCTTTGGGAAAAGCTGGGTCGGTCGAGGCATGGGGAGCGGCATAGCTGGCGGTGAGGCTTGGTGAGGGCCAGAGGCTCTCTCCTCCTGCAGCTGTTGCTGTTGTTGCCCAACTGGGCCCTATAGGGCTGCTGCTGGTGTTGCCACTGCTCTTCCGATTCGCTTTCGGAGCTGCTTCCTTCCTCAGACTCGTCTGTGGCATGCTGGGCCTCTCTTGAGTCAATGTTCTGCTCCCTGCATGGGCGTTTTTCCATTTTGAGCTTCTCCACCATGGACCATGCTGTCATCACGGCCGCGCTGACGCCTCAGCTTCCTGCACCATGCTTCCTCACCGCAGCCACGGAATCATACTCGATGTCGGGACTTTCTTTACGTAGGTCAAAATGGATGGTCTCCCCCCCGTTTCAGCATATAAATAAACTAGGTGATCCTGCAAAGGAGGAAAAACCCAAAGGTCAAAATTTGGGATATGGAGCTAACCTGGAAATTCCCGTTAATCATCCCGTTAATAAATTCCCATTTATCATCAAGACAGTTTTGGTTTTTTTAAACAAATCAGCTTTTTTTTTTTTTTTTTTTACTTAATTCTAATTCCCCTTTAAGTCAAAGCTGTATTTATAATGTTTATGCACAGACATTGAGCATAAATAGCAACAAAATACCCAGAAAGATGTATACATTTTGAAGAGAAAATACCACCAATATAGAGAAAAGTTTTACTGCCTCTTCAACTGACTGCTTTTCTAAAAAGAAAGAGAAAAAAAACAACACCGTCTAGTACAAAATGTGCCGATGCACTGCAGAGCAAACCTGCTCTACATGAGCAGAAGAGCCTTACTGGCCTCACAAGCAATGCTTGAGCCAGTCACACATGAAGTGAGTGCACGACTTAGAATAACCTGAAAACGTGTGGGCTGAGCAGCGTATCCCTGCGCCTGCAGCCCTCCGACAGACAATCGCAACTGAGCAGAATCCCACAGGGAGCGCGGGCTGTTTTTAAGGGTAAAGCGGTGCGGCTCTGCAGAGGAGCCTACAGTGTAGCGCACGCAACACTGTTGTTCTGCTGAGAAACAAACACTGCCGCACATACCGGCAATCAATGTTTATGGGAAGTGCTTTAACGATAAGACACGCTAGAACACACTTTCCTCTAGTCTTGCAGAGACTACGGAGAGCTTCAAGCTTCGAGAGGCGCAGCCCATGATGTGCGTTGCTTAGCAACACAGCCTTGTCATCAGCTAACTCCTTTTGCCAGTCACGACTAACACAAACACGTCTCATCGTGTCTCTTTATACAGCCTGTAAAGACTGAACATTTTCTGTTACAATGAAGTTAACTGATCATGCTGATCCAGCAAGAAATAGTGTTTTTTGACTGCCTGTTGGATCCTGTGCCAACACAATGTCCTCCACTCATAGAAATAACACATTAACACTGTTGGGGTGGGGGGTGTGCGGTCAGTCAGCAGCTGAATTAATGCGTCTTTGTGTTTGGGCGGGCTTAGGCCACCTGACTGCAACTTTTATGACAAGCGTGAAGGACGAGGCTGTGGTCTGAATAGCTAAACAGGAAGCTGAAAGCAAGGCGCACTGAGCCTCTCTGCTGTGGAACTCGGGAGAGTTGGTGGCAGAGAACAGCTCACACTGCCTACTGTCGTTTGAGTCATTTTGTGAGCGTTTTTCGACACATGTCCAAAGCAGCAGAGCTCTGTCGAATCCTCTCCCTTCCACCTCCAGATTCGCAGGCTTCGTCTCAGCAAGGCCTCTGGGCCGTCTCTGCACATGCATCATTTCATGTTTCATAGCAACAAGTTGAAGCAGGACAACGAGGACGTTATCTGTTGTACTCCAACAGAGTAGATTAACTGCCTCTCTCGCTTTTTTCTATTTACAAACAAATTGCGAAACTGTAACTTAAAAATTTTGCAAAGTCGCTTTCAGATAAACGATATCTGAAATAATAAGAGACACCCCGTGTTTTTATCCTGATCACTTTCAATTTCAGTTCTTTGCCGGTTTATGCAGAAATGCAACTATCCCTTCTGAGAAAACCCCTTTGTCAGAGCAGAATAAAATGGAGGGTGTACACAGAAGTGAGAAAAGTCACAAAACAGCTGACATTGGAAGTTTATCTGATTACTTTAGTGTTTCTTTTTTAAAAAAACAAAACACGAAGTTCAATCTTTGCAGGGTTTTTTTTATACATACTTCTAAGAAAATCCACCTACCATTGCTTACATGTTGTTTATCCCTGGCTCGAGGATCCAGAAATGTCTACTTAGACTGCTTTCATTAAAACACACAGCATAACATTGACTACTTCTTTTCCAGCAAACGCAAAAAAACTATAACAATATTTCAAATAAAGTTCATAACTGGTGATCTTTTCCATTCCTATTCTTCAAAACAAGAGGAAAAAAATGGTTTTGATCAGACGGTGGTACTGTTCTTCCACCATGTGACACATTGGACCAGTGAGATTTCTGCTGCTTTATCAGGTTGAACAGCAATCATTGCCCAACTTCGCACAATGGATCAGACTGCGCCTTTTCACAGATTCAGCAATCAAAATAGCTGCTAACAAGTCAAAGTCAAAAGAGCACATAGACAAAAGGGAAACAGCTGACTTTGCAAGATTATATATATATACAAAAAGCGTAAAGTTTATCTGTGCTTCGATACTTTACTTTATAAGAAGATACCCATCACTCAAATTCATTTGCTAAATTAAAAGGAGGCGCCAAATTTCCTAACGTCACATTCACCAGTGGCATCTTATAATGGCTTTCTACACCAAAGCAGAACTTTGCAGCACTGGGTCGCCCTTACGGCACCATAACAAAGCAGAAATCATAATGAAACCTTACACTCCCCCAAACTGTTTGCCGCTGTTCCTCGATATGCTCTGTGATCCAAAGTGAACAGATTTTTATTTTTATTTTTTGGAAAACTGAATCTAACAAAAATGAAACCAATAAAATTATCAGCTTTAATACATCTCAGCATATGTTTCCAAAAACGATCTGATCTCTGATCAGAAAACATACTGTTGTTTGATGTGTTTGATGGGTGTTTAGAGGCTTTCAGGGGGGAAAAAGCAGATAATCTAAAGTTAACCCACTAATAAAATACTAAATATATTTAAAAAAATGGAAACCATCATTTTTAATAACATATATATAATGCTCCCCTTTAATAAATAAATATATAAACAAACCCTCAGTGAACCCCCTGACTGGAGTGTTTAATAGATATTTGCTGCACAGAATCATCCAACAAGTTGACACGACAGCATAAAAAAACAGCATCTAGAGTGTAGAAAATATAAACAGAGGAACAGAAACCGGAAACATGAGACCACATAATAAATTAGATTTAAGTATTTTCTCACACAGCTGTCTTGACTTCAGTGCAGAAGCCTTTACCAATCCCAGAGTATCTGCTGTGACAGCCGCAGGCCTGAGTTACATTTAGCAACCGAAGCTACTCTCACATTCTGATATTATAGAGCTAGGATAACGGTTTCTGCTCTGCATATTTATGGGCTTAATAGCAGCTAATTCTAAGGGAAAAAGGTCAACATTTGTTACTTTTGTGCTGCTACAGCTTGTCAGGCAACACCCCCCCCCCCTCCCTCATACTTGAAGTAAACGGTATCGCCGCCTAGCTTAACCCCCCGCCCCCCCTCTATTAGCCAACTAAGTGGAAATCACAGGCTACCTTCGATGCTAACGCTGGTTAGCATCAGCTGCTGAGCATCTGGCCGTTTTACTAGCAGTAACTTGAAATAAAGTTGACGGTCATTGAATAATTCAGGCAACAACAACACATCACGACTCTCTGCACACTGCGTACATACCTCGCTGCCATGGTTAGCTTCAGACGGCGCTCATCATCCTCCTCCTCCTCCTCTCACCTTGTTGCTGTCATCCTCCTAACAGTTGTGTTGTGCTGCCATTGGCGCTGCGGTCGCAGTCAGCCCCGGGTTGCCAGATAAGCTGTGGGATGAAAACAGTTTCTCTAACTTTGCTTTCTTTCTCCGGCAGCTCAAATAAAATTCTCGGTCCTTTCTGCCTGTAAACCACAGTTTACCCAACCGACAAATTTATTAGCTTAAAAATGCTGCCTTTTCTAAATAAAAGCTGCGTTAAAAATCACAGCCTTTTCAACGCACTTAGCAGTGGCGGTTCTGGAACACATTTACCAGGGGGGCAGGTTTTTTATTTTACTTATTTATTTATTATTATTATTATTTGAGGCTACGGAAGAAGGTTAGGGCCACTGAAAAAAAGTGAACTGATTTTCAAATATTATTTCAGTTCAATATAGGGGAAAAGTAAGAATTCTGAGAAAAAAGTTGGAATTCTGAGATTAAAGTCAAAATGTGAGATTAAAGTCAGAATGTGAGATTAAAGTCAGAATGCTGAGATTAAAGTCAGAATTCTGAGGAAAAAAAGTCAGAATTGTGAGATTAAAGTCGGAATTATGAGAAAAAAAACTCATACTATGAGATTAAAGTCAGAATTCTGACTTTTTTTCGAATATTACACTCGGATAAAATTAAAAAATCAGATAACTTTTTTAATTTGGCCTTAATCCTCCTCTGTAGTAGGTAATTAAATGAAAACCGCACAAAATAAACTACATAGAGTTAGGGTTACAAAATACATAGAATTACTTCAGTCATATTTACGGAAGAGCCACTGAAAAAATAAAAAGTTAACAGATTTTTAAACTTTATTTCAGTATGAGAAAAAAGCCAAAATTCTGACTTTAATCTCGGAATTCTGACTGAATTCTGACAGCTAACAAACATGTTAGCATCAAGCCATAGTCATGTCTGTTTTAGAGACTAAACCAGCTCTCTAGTTTTAATTACCTTCTGCTCTTCCATTAATGAAATAGCATCACCAGGGACCCCTCTGGCATGTAAAAAGTCGCCTAATTCCGTAATTTTCCACAAATGTGTTACTGGCCCTCCCAAACTCACGTCTTTGTCAGTGAAGCTGAGTGCTCCCACATCTCTTCCTTCATGGTGCCCATCTACATCAAGATCCAAGATTCTGAGAATAAAGTCAGAATTCTGAGAAAAAAGTCAGAATTTTGAGATTAAAGTCAGAATTCTGGGATTTAATCTCAGAATTCTGACTTTTTTTTCAGAGAACAATTCTGAGATTAAAAGATATATATATATATATATATATATATATATATATATATATATATATATATATTATACTGAAATAAAAATTAAAAATTAGGTAACTTTTTAAAAAAAAATTTTAGTGGTCCTAATCCTCTTCCGTATATATTGTTAAATACATATAAAGAAAAGTAATTATTTTCAACTGATTTTAAATGATTAAATTCTTTGTTTTAATAAGTATTTTTAATTATTTGATCGGGCATTTAATTATTTAATTGTAAACTGTACAATTAAATGGTATATTTAATAGTTGAATCATGTATTAGAGAAAATTTAATGAAAAAAAAGTCAAATCTATTTACTTCTTGATACATTTTATTTTATGGGACGTTCATATTTGTGTATTTTATGTTGTGTTTTGGCCCTCCTGATTTAAAAGTTACAGTTAGAGAGATAAGTCAGCAAAATTACCTGCTGAAACAAGAGCTATGTTTCCCAAAATTGTACCACAAATGGAGCTGCAGCATCCCCCCCTTACCTGTTGCTGCAGCTCCACTATCTGAAGGAAGGTTCATTAAAAAAAATGCAACATTTGTAAACATTTTGGCATGTGAGAAAAATCGGTGTTGTTGAAACAGATAAGCTACATATTATAGAAAGGTTGTTTTGTGGTTTTTCCACTTTAAAAACAAACTAAAAGATAGTTTAAGTTTTAATTTTCATGTAATTATTCAATTGCAAAGGTAGTTTATGTTGGAAATGAGAATATCTGATGATCAGCAGTTCTCTTCTTTCAAGAGATAAAAAAACTGATAAAAACTTAATAGAGCCCCTGCCTCTTCCCCACATTGCTGTGCACTGCTGGTCAGCTGGCTGAAAAGTTGCTACACCTTCCCCTTGTTTAGAAGCAAATACATTTGAAAATATTTATGCAAAAAAAAATTATCTCAGCATCTTTTGCCTGGAAATTTCAGGACCTCTGAGCGTCATTCTTGTTATGGCAACTGTTTAAAGCAGGAATAATCTGAAAAAGACAATCAGTGGTTTCAGCTAACCGTTAGCTTGTGTGGGTCTAATACCGGGCGATATCCAACAGAAAGCCACATTTAAAGCACAGGAAGCTGTTGATGTGCAAAGAACTGCTTAACATTTGAACCTGAAACTGTAAACTTCTCATAAGTGGTGGTGTGAACATGCTAGCCCATGCGGGGAGCCTGATAACCGATTTAACGTCTAGGCGTACTTTCAACCGCAGACTTGGTAAGCTGGCTATTTAATGTCACAGTGGAGCCAGTTACTAAAAGAAGTGAAACCAAAGAAAAATAAAGCCAAAAGAAAATAAACACGTTATCACTTTAATTCTCAGGTAAGGCAGTTTTCTATTTGGACAAAACTGTAACAGATTTTCAGTGAGCCAATACAACTCAATAAAAAGAAAAGGGAAAAAAAGGGAAAAATCAAAATACAGCATTGACAATTTGTAACAGTTCTATACATATTACAGTCTACAATTAAAAATATAAATACATTGTGTTCTACATGAGAAAAAAGTCAAAACAAAAACAGCCATCCTTAAAATGTGACATCAGTTCCAAACAAAAACCCTCAAACCTGTGGATTCAGAGTTAAAGAGCAACTCAACAACCGAGTGCTTCATTATAGCTAGCCTTTTATTCAAATAAAGCGAACAAGAAAAGATACAGCTAAACGTTTATGCTCTTTTCAAATCTGTAGCAAACAGATTCTTCTTTTTAATTGCCTCCAAGTAGGTTTTTATGTAAACAATATTTCGCTTTTCTCTATTTGCATGTGAAAGGAGGTAAACAAATATGGTTGCTTTGCCTTGCAAAGCTCCTTTAGGTAAATGAATTGTGACAGCTGAAGAAAAAAACATCACGACTACCTTACATTAGCACAACCGGTCCATCTGTACATGCCCTATATTAGCTTATACTGCTTGGGATTACGGAAACAAATAAGCTGACAGGCATTTCTGTGACCAAGTAAATACATTTTAAATCTAAAAAATAAATTCAAGTCTTGAGATATTTATCTTTTTAAATTGATACGGTGCCGTTTTCTTCCTTAAAAACGAGCTGATATGCAACTAAAACTAGAGACAGAGCTCCCTACTGTGAAGAGTGAAAGTAACAAATTGCAAACACGAACAAGATCAGGCTTTTAAAAGAAAAGGATTAATTGTTTAAAGGGAACAGTGAGAAAAGTAAGTCGTCAGCTGCTGCAAGGCTGATGAACGGCGATAATGCAGAACAGAGTGTGGCATTAGTGTTTAGGTCCGAATGCGCAACATTCCAGTTAAATTCAACAGCCTCATGAAACGGCAGTATTGCCAGCTTAATTATCTTCTCCTCAAACCCTTTGAGCCAAGAGCTATGGAAGCTATGTGCAAACATATCAGGTACAGTGCAAATGCCCAAAGGAAAAAAAATAAACTCTGACCCCCAAGCATTCACCAAGTATTTGATGCAGCATGTTTTTCTTATTGCACACATCTGGATTGCTTTTAAAGTCTGACTCCTCTTATCCAACATAGCAGGATGATAAAAAAAAAAGAAAAATTCAAAAACAGATATCCTTTGGATGAAGACAAAAAGCTGCTTTGAGTCAGTTTGCTGCTTTGCAAGGTCAGATTAATGAGTTCCTATTTTAAGAGAATCTCTAATACACCTAATTTCTCTTCATTTTTGGTTGTGAAGACATGCTAGGATAAAAAAAAATGCATGTTTTACAGAAACTTAAATCCATTTGATTTACAGCCCTTAAAAATACAAGGACAAATAAACTATAGAGCTCTGTGTTTAGGAGATGTTTTACGATATAACAGCAGTTCTCTAAAATACAGTCAACCAAAATTTGGGATATAAGATGGCTTATTGCAGAAAATAAAATATCAGCTAGTCCAAAAAATAAACGGTATAAAACTAATTCCCTAGTAGCTGACAGATTCAAACAGACCAACATAACTGTGAAAACTACTTTGACTTGAATTGACACGTCTGGAGCAAAACACACCACAGCAGACAGCTCCAGCACCAAGTCTAAGGCGTTCACAAACAGGCAAATTGGTAAAATGACCAGTACCCTGTAAATGCACTCTATGGCAGAAATATATGATTTACACTCCATCGCAGGTGATTGTTGTGTCTTTTCTTTGTTAAGGATGACCTTAAACAGGGGTTTACTAGACGTCTAGCTCTTAGGGTTCTGCCTCTACCATTCTCTGGCAAACATCCTCCTCCTTCGTTCCAAAGGTGCTATGAGGAAGACAAGAATCTGACCTCAAAGGAGGATGACGCTGCCTACTGTAGCATTCTTTATTCTCAGAGACTAAATCGCAGCTCAGCCCATCTGACATCGAGCAAAAATACTGCGGTTGCTTGTGATTAACTTGGGTTCGACTGAGACTCTGGACGTTTTCAGTGATTTTTCCATCTGTGGCAGTCACTTCTGACCTGGTCTGCCATGACGAGGTCATGTTGTTACCGTCTCTGACCTCTGGAGTGGACAGGACTACATTCTTTCTATAATACGGTGAACAGCAGCGCTCAGAGTCCTGCTCAGAAGCCATGGTCGGCCTGTTCTCTCTGTATGTTTCAGGTGTATTCGACTCAAGGTTATCTGTATCCAAAGACCTGCTCCTCCTGTCCAGAGACAGGGAATTGGACAAGGACGCGTTCACCCGGGGAGCACTCAAATGCCGTGGCAGACTAGCAACAGCCCAGGTGTTACTGATCAGACTCCGCTCATACAGGTCCAACATTTGATAATCACATTCAGCATATGCATCCTTTTGTAGGTAGCTTTCGTTGAACTCCTGATAAGATGACGACCCGTCATCCTCCAGCTCCATGTGGATCTGCTCGTCGTATTCCCCCTCGTTGTGCAGGTCTACAACGTCAAACGTGACTATAGTCGGTAAGGCATCCATGTTTGGGGTGAAAGTGGCGCTCCTTTCCAGGTCGTCCACTTCGCCGCTCAGCTTGCCGAGCATCTGGGTGCGTTTCGTGTAATCCACAAGTGCTTGTGAGAAACACACAGTCTGCCCATCCTCCATGTAGCTGCTACATTCTTCAGCCTGAGAGCTGATATTTTTGTATGGTAACGCCACAGGTTTGTTCTCTTCAAGATGGTCTTCTTTGGGTTCACAGAAGGTCTCAAAGTCCGGGTCTGACGTGCTTCCAAACGATAAACTGCTGCTTCTTTTCTCACACTCTGCATTGATGGGTTTTGTTCTTTTGCCAGCAGAAGCGTGCGTGTTGCCTTTTTGATCAAAAACCTCCGCTTTATGATTGTTCATGTTGACTGATGTTTGTGTTTTTGATTTCAAATTACAGTTTTCGTTTCCTCTGATATCCTGATTTTTACTGAATGGACTAGACACTTCTCGAAAATCCTCTTTGTACAGATCAGCATTAATCCCTAAGTGACTCATTTCTGGGACAAAGACAGAATCTGTTCCGTCGATGGGCTCTGCTAAATACTCGCCGTGTTTTAAACTAGGAATTTGGGATTTGCTTTCATAATGAGGGCTTATGAGACTCTCATCTGGAGCAAACAGTTCATAAAGGGCATCCCCGCTGTAGCTGTCTCTGGGTAATCTCCCTGATCTTTTTTCTTGCCATTCGTCTGGCCCTGGCGTTGTTGAATCATAATAGCCTTCGTCGCTATTGGGTCCTGATTCCTGATGCTCGCTTTGGGGAGTTAAAACGTCAGCGATGGATGACGTGTCCATAGCGCCGGGATGCTGTGTGCTGCTGCTGCTGTTCAGCACATCCACATTGTGTGAACTTGTCAGCTCGGTTTGGGTCTGATCCGGATCACAGCCACAGTGGACTGCCTCTGAGGTGCTGCTTCCCCAGATTTCTTGAAGACAGGTTGCATCCAGATCTTCAGGGGAGGCCATCTCTTCACCACCGCCCTGATAGGTGAGATAACAAGAGGCCCTCTTCCCTCCGTTTCTGCTCCTCTCTCCAGAAACGGTGCTCTCTGTGATGCTGTCGTCCTCCTGATCTGCAATGATGTCCCCACACCCCGTGAGGGAATCGAAGCTCTTTAACGATGAAACCTCCCCAAACATCAGGTTCAGCTGGTCTGACGAGCCAGTGGGCGTTTCGGACACCGTCTGAAGTTTCAGACAAGGCTCACTGGACCTTCTAGAAGTGTTGTCATAAACACCAGAAGTTACCACTTTAAATTGACTGTCCTCATGTTTGTCGTCGCACAGCAGAGGCTCAGACTTTGGGCTTTCTTTCTCCACTCCGCTCTCAGGGGCTTTTGAATCAACACGACTACATTCAAGACCCATGGAAATGTCGCGCAGATCCTCTACAGACTCAGGCACGTCAGGCTCAGATTCCAGGCACTCTGTGGCACTGCAGCGTGGGTCGTGTTTAACAGGCACCTCTTTCTGGCATTGAGGAGACACGTTAGTGTCACTTGTACAATTATTTCTCAGGCTTCTGTGATGCCTAAAACTTTGAAATAGACTCCTAAAACTTTTTCTCTGCCGACCGAGGGTCAGAGATTTCTGGTCTGGGGTTGGGTGACTACATTCACCTTGACAGCCACTGGGGAAATCTCCACTTGCAACCCTGTGATACTGAAGGTCTCCAGTGGAGACATAGCCACTGCCTAAAGCACCATCATCGCTGACCTTACTTAGCCCATCATGTGTTCTGCTTTTTCCAATTCCTCTCTTGCTGGACCACTTGTTCTGATTCTTATTCCTCCCTCCAAAGAAACTTGGTAAAATGCAGATACCTTTACGAACGCTAAAAAACGTCAAGGCAGTCCTGAATTTTCCTGCTTTTGGAGACTTTCCAGCTTCATTGACTGGGTCTGGTTGAAGCTCTTCTGTGACACCATCAGGCCCAGTTCCTGAAAGCTGCCTGGCAACAGTGGGCGAACCCTTGCGGTCACTTGGTTGTTTCTCCATCTGGTGGGAACTCATGGCTGCGTCCTTCAGACAGAGGAGGGCTTGACAGCAGTCATAAAAGCTTCAACATCAGCAGGTCTTCCTCATTTCAGCCCTGCAAGAAAAACATTAGAACCAATAAATCAGAGAACAAGCAACATTAACAACTGGAATCTAATTGCAACAGCATGGTGGTGGTGGTACCACCATATTGAGCGGCAGTTCAGCCACCAAACTGGATAGAATACTGTCAAATGCTTCAAGTATACAATCATGTAAGAGACAACTTACAAACTCAGAAAAGTTTTTAATTTACTATTCTTCACTTTCCAAATCCCTAATGGTATGAATGTTTTTTTCTGATATATCGTGGATCTTACTCTTTTCTCTACAGGCCAGTTTAAATTTTCATAAAAACTTTCAAAAATATACTCTAACACTCAAAAGTTTTAGAACATTCCTATTTTCCTGTTAACATCACAATTGTTCAAATAAAAGCTTGAAATTGTGTTGAACTTTAAAACAGGTGAGGGAACCCAAAAATTGGAATAAATATGTTAATTTCAGACAACAAAAAAAACAACCTTTATGAGGAAATACAAACTGGGTTAAAAATGTAAAAGTGTTCTGCTCCAATGAGGGTTGATCATGCACTAAAAGCTTATGTCAGTAAATCCTGTATTACAAACAACACCGTCTGTGACATAAAGCAGTACTGGAAGAGTTAAAGTGACTCTGATGGTAGCCAGCTGCTATAGAGTTTGTCTCTTTGACCGCAGAAGTGAACAAACTGCTGTACCAAGCCAGAAGTTGGGTCTTATTTTATTGCAAAACGTGGTGTGTACAAAAATGTTGAAAAAAATTTCAATTATCTCTACAGGCCTTTCCGATTGAGAAAGACAAAGAAGAGCCAAGGTTCTAGTGAGGACTATTTTTTCCTCATAAACAGCTAAACAGAAACTCGGGGAAACTCTTCACAGGAAGAGGTCTGGCAGACCCAAAGCCACATCTGAATTGTTGGGAGTTTCTGACTGAGTTTGATCAAGTTTGCTCTCAGGATCAGCAGCAAACAGGACAACCGCATCAAGCACAGCTTAACAGTCATCCTAAACATCAATTCTCAATTCAAACTGTGAAGAGAAGACTTTGAGCAGCAGGTTTGACAGGATGAATTGCAGCTAAGATCCCAGAATAAAAAAAAGGCTTGCCCCGGGCACAGATCACTGCCTTTGGATGTCTGAAGCCTGGCAGAAAGCATTACAGCCTGATAAATGAAAACGTGATATATTGGTTCTTCAGGCAGGATCCTCGGTATGACATTTAGCAAGCAAAGGATGGTTTCAAAGTGTGCAGCATCAACTGTCAAACACGGAGGAGGAAGTTTGATGGTCTGGGTATGTTTTACTGGACCCAGAATTCTGAGGTGAAAGTGAGAATTCTGAGCTGAAAGTCAGAATTCTGAGATTAAGTTGAATTCTGGGATTAAGTCAGAATTCTGAGATTACGTTGAATTCTGTCGAAAAAGAAAGTTAGAAAAAAAGTGGGAATTCTGAGGTGGAAGTGAGAATTCTGAGGTTAAAGTCAGAATTCTGAGGTGAAAGATGGAATTCTGAGATTGAGTCAGAATTCGGAGATTAAGTCAGAAGTCAGAGAGCAAGTCATAATTTTGGGGTGAAAGTGAAAATTCTGAGGTGAAAGTCAGAATTCTGAGATTGAGTCAAAACTGTGAAATTGAGTCAGAATTCTGAGATTAAGTCAGAATTCTGACGAAAAAAGTCAGAAAAAAAGTGAGAATTCTGAGTTGACAGTTGGATTTCTAAGGTGACAGTTGGAATTCTGAGGTGACAATTGGAATTCTGAGATTTAGTCAGAATTCTGAGATTAAGTCAGAATTCTGATGAAAAAAAAGTCAGAGAAAAAGTGAGAATTCTGAAGTGAAAGTGAGAATTCTGAGGTGACAGTTGGAATTTTGAGGTGGTAGTTGGAATTCTGAGATTTAGTCAGAATTCTGAGATTAAGTCAGAATTCTGAGATTAAAGGAGAATTCCGGTTTTTTACACTTTAAGCCCATTTTCTGTAGTGTCCAGGATGAAATCGAATGATCGACACCAAAATTTTGACAATTGCTCCTGTCTCTGCTTTTTGGCTCATTTAGAATCCACCCCTGGCTGCTTCATAATGGCTGCCATAGTGCATGTCCGATAATGTCCTTAAAACAACCTTAAAAGTTCTTTTTTTTAAATATGCTACTCACCGTGTCGTCAGCGCTGTTCAATGACGTTCCAAAAAAAGTTTCGTGAAGAAAAAACGTTCCTGTAGTGTTTTTTTTAGCATTTTGTAAATCCCATTGAGTTCTGTTGGAATAGTCAATATTCCGCTGCCACCGGAAACGGAAATGGGGCCTGTTTACACAGTTGTAGTCTTTTCGCTTCACTCTGTGTACTCCGACGTCGAGGTGCTAACGTCTCTGTTAAACACTTTAAAAAACTCTGAAAATGGAATACGAAAGGTGGATTCTTGATTCTCGACGTCAGAGTACACAGAGTGAAGCGAAAAGACTACAACTGTGTAAACAGGCCCCATTTCCGTTTCCGGTGGCAGGGGAATATTGACTATTCCAACAGAACTCAATGGGATTTACAAAATGCTAAATAAAACACTACAGGAACGTTTTTTCTTCACAAAACTTTTTTTGGAACGTCATTGAACAGCGCTGACGACACGGTGAGTAGCATATTTAAAAAAAAGAACTTTTAAGGTTGTTTTAAGGACATTATCGGACATGCACTATGCAAGCCATTATGAAGCAGCCAGGGGTGGATTCTAAATGAGCCAAAAAGCAGAGACAGGAGCAATTGTCAAGCTTTTGGTGTCGATCATTCGATTTCATCCTGGACACTACAGAAAATGGGCTTAAAGTGTAAAAAACCGGAATTCTCCTTTAAGTCAGAATTCTGACGAAAAAAAAGTCAGAGAAAAAGTGAGAATTCTGAAGTGAAAGTGAGAATTCTGAGTTGAAAGTTAGAATTCTGAGATTTAGTCGGAATTCTGAGATTAAGTCAGAATTCTGAGATTAAGTCAGAATTCTGACGGCAAAAAAGTCACAAAAGTTAGAATTCTGAGGTGAAAGTTAGAATTCTGAGATTTAGTCAGAATTCTGATGGAAAAAAAGTCAGAGAAAAAGTTAGAATTCTGAGGTGAAAGTTAGAATTCTGAGATTAAGTCAGAATTCTGAGATTAAGTCAGAATTCTGAGATTAAGTCAGAATTCTGACGAAAAAAAGTCAGAGAAAAAGTTAGAATTCTGAGGTGAAAGTTAGAATTCTGAGATTTAGTCAGAATTCTGACGGAAAAAAAGTCAGAGAAAAAGTGAGAATTCTGAAGTGAAAGTGAGAATTCTGAGGTGACAGTTGGAATTCTGAGATTAAGTCAGAATTCTGACGAAAAAAAAGTCAGAGAAAAAGTTAGAATTCTGAGGTGAAAGTTAGAATTCTGAGATTAAGTCAGAATTCTGAGATTAAGTCATAATTTCTGAGATTAAGTCAGAATTCTGACGAAAAAAAGTCAGAGAAAAAGTTAGAATTCTGAGGTGAAAGTTAGAATTCTGAGATTTAGTCAGAATTCTGATGAAAAAAAAGTCAGAGAAAAAGTGAGAATTCTGAAGTGAAAGTGAGAATTCTGAGGTGACAGTTGGAATTTTGAGGTGGTAGTTGGAATTCTGAGATTAAGTCAGAATTCTGACGAAAAAAAAGTCAGAGAAAAAGTTAGAATTCTGAGGTGAAAGTTAGAATTCTGAGATTAAGTCAGAATTCTGACGGAAAAAAAGTCAGAGAAAAAGTGAGAATTCTGAAGTGAAAGTGAGAATTCTGAGTTGAAAGTTAGAATTCTGAGATTAAGTCAGAATTCTGAGATTACCGGTAAGTCAGAATTCTGATGAAAAAAAAGTCAGAGAAAAAGTTAGAATTCTGAGGTGACAGTTGGAATTTTGAGGTGGTAGTTGGAATTCTGAGATTTAGTCAGAATTCTGAGATTAAGTCAGAATTCTGAGATTAAGTCAGAATTCTGACGAAAAAAAAGTCAGAGAAAAAGTGAGAATTCTGAAGTGAAAGTGAGAATTCTGAAGTGAAAGTGAGAATTCTGAGTTGAAAGTCAGAATTCTGAGATTAAGTCAGAATTCTGAGATTAAGTCAGAATTGTGACGAAAAAAAAGTCAGAGAAAAAGTTAGAATTCTGAGGTGAAAGTAGGAATTCTGAGATTTAGTCAGAATTCTGAGGTGAAAGTCAGAATTCTGATGTGAAAGTCAGAATTCAGAGGTTAAAGGGAAAGTGACAATTCTGAGGTGAAAGTTGGAATTTTGAGGTGGTAGTTGGAATTCTGAGGTGAAAGTGAGAATTCTGAGGTGACAGTTGGAATTTTGAGGTGACAGCAGGAATTCTGAGATCAAGTCAGAAAAATTATGGGGAAAAAACGAAAATGAGAATTTCCGAGGTGAAAGTGAGAATTCTGAGGTGAAAGTGAGAATTCTGAGGTGAAAGTGAAAATTCTGAAATGAATTTAGAATTTTGAGATTAAGTCAGAATTCAGAGATTGAGTCAGAATTCTGACGGAAAAAAATCGGAAAAAAAGTGAGAATTCTGAGGTGAAAGTCAGAATTCTGAGCTGAGAGTCAAGTCAGAATTCTGAGATCGCGTTAGAATTCAGAAATCAAGTCAGAATTCAGACGGGAAAAAAGTGAGAATTCCGAGGTGAAAGTCAGAATTGTAAGGTAAAATTTAGAATTCTGAGATTAAGTTAGAATTATGAAATTGAGTCAGAACTGTGAAATTGAGTCAGAATTCTGAGATTAAGTCAGAATTCTGATGAAAAAAGTCAGAAAAAAATTTTGAGGTGATAGTCAGAATTCTAAGGTGAAGGAGAAATTGAGAATTCTGAAGTGACAGTTGGATTTCGGAAGTGACAGCTGGATTTCTGAAGTGACAGTTGGAATTCTGAAGTGACAGTTGGAATTCTGAAGTGACAGTTGGAATTCTGAGGTGACAGTTGGATTTCTGAAGTGACAGTTGGATTTCTGAAGTGACAGTTGGAATTCTGAGGTGACAGTTGGAATTCTGAAGTGACAGTTGGAATTCTGAAGTGACAGTTTTAATTCTGAAGTGACGGTTGGAATTCTGAAGTGACAGTTTTAATTCTGAAGTGACAGTTGGAATTCTGAGATGCAGTCAGAATTACGAGTTCCAGTCAGAATTGTGAGATTGAGTCAAGATTAAGTCAGAAAAAAAGTTAGAATTCTGAGGTGAAAGTCAGAATTCTGATGTGAAAGTCAGAATTCAGAGGTTAAAGGGAAAGTGAGAATTCTGAGGTGAAAGTAAGAATTCTGAGGTGAAAGTAAGAATTCTGAGGTGACAGTTGGAATTTTGAGGTGGTAGTTGGAATTCTGAGGTGAAAGTGAGAATTCTGAGGTGACAGTTGGAATTTTGAGGTGACAGCTGGAATTCTGAGATCAAGTCAGAAAATTTATGGGGAAAAAAAAGAAAATGAGAATTGCCGAGGTGAAAGTGAGAATTCTGAGGTGAAAGTGAGAATTCCGAGGTGAAAGTGAAAGTCAACATTCCGAGGTGAAAGTGAGAATTCTGAGGTGAAAGTCAGAATTCCGAGGTGAAAGTGAAAGTCAGAATTCTGAGGTGAAAGTGAAAATTCTGAAATGAATTTAGAATTTTGAGATTAAGTTAGAATTTTGAGATTAAGTCAGAATTCAGAGATTGAGTCAGAATTCTGACGAAAAAAAATCTGAAAAAAAGTGAGAATTCTGGGGTGAAAGTCAGAATTCTGAGCTGAGAGTCAAGTCAGAATTCTGAGATTGAGTCAGAATTCTGAGATCAAGTTAGAATTCAGAAATCAAGTCAGAATTCAGACGGGAAAAAAGTGAGAATTCCGAGGTGAAAGTCAGAATTCTAAGGTAAAATTTAGAATTCTGAGATTAAGTTAGAATTATGAAATTGAGTCAGAACTGTGAAATTGAGTCAGAATTCTGAGATTAAGTCAGAATTCTGATGAAAAAAGTCAGAAAAAAATTTTGAGGTGATAGTCAGAATTCTAAGGTGAAGGAGAAATTGAGAATTCTGAAGTGACAGTTGGATTTCGGAAGTGACAGCTGGATTTCTGAAGTGACAGTTGGAATTCTGAAGTGACAGTTGGAATTCTGAAGTGACAGTTGGAATTCTGAAGTGACAGTTGGAATTCTGAGGTGACAGTTGGATTTCTGAAGTGACAGTTGGATTTCTGAAGTGACAGTTGGAATTCTGAAGTGACAGTTGGAATTCTGAGGTGACAGTTGGAATTCTGAAGTGACAGTTGGAATTCTGAAGTGACAGTTTTAATTCTGAAGTGACGGTTGGAATTCTGAAGTGACAGTTGGAATTCTGAGGTGACAGTTGGATTTCTGAAGTGACAGTTGGATTTCTGAAGTGACAGTTGGAATTCTGAAGTGACAGTTGGAATTCTGAAGTGACAGTTTTAATTCTGAAGTGACAGTTGGAATTCTGAGATGCAGTCAGAATTACGAGTTCCAGTCAGAATTGTGAGATTGAGTCAAGATTAAGTCAGAAAAAAAGTTAGAATTCTGAGGTGAAAGTCAGAATTCTGATGTGAAAGTCAGAATTCAGAGGTTAAAGGGAAAGTGAGAATTCTGAGGTGAAAGTAAGAATTCTGAGGTGAAAGTAAGAATTCTGAGGTGAAAGTTGGAATTTTGAGGTGGTAGTTGGAATTCTGAGGTGAAAGTGAGAATTCTGGGGTGACAGTTGGAATTTTGAGGTGACAGCTGGAATTCTGAGGTGACAGCTGGAATTCTGAGATCAAGTCAGAAAATTTATGGGGAAAAAAAGAAAATGAGAATTGCCGAGGTGAAAGTGAGAATTCTGAGGTGAAAGTGAGAATTCCGAGGTGAAAGTGAAAGTCAGAATTCTGAGGTGAAAGTGAAAGTCAACATTCCGAGGTGAAAGTGAGAATTCTGAGGTGAAAGTCAGAATTCCGAGGTGAAAGTGAAAGTCAGAATTCTGAGGTGAAAGTGAAAATTCTGAAATGAATTTAGAATTTTGAGATTAAGTTAGAATTTTGAGATTAAGTCAGAATTCAGAGATTGAGTCAGAATTCTGACGAAAAAAAATCTGAAAAAAAGTGAGAATTCTGGGGTGAAAGTCAGAATTCTGAGCTGAGAGTCAAGTCAGAATTCTGAGATTGAGTCAGAATTCTGAGATCAAGTTAGAATTCAGAAATCAAGTCAGAATTCAGACGGGAAAAAAGTGAGAATTCCGAGGTGAAAGTCAGAATTCTAAGGTAAAATTTAGAATTCTGAGATTAAGTTAGAATTCTGAAATTGAGTCAGAACTGTGAAATTGAGTCAGAATTATGAGATTAAGTCAGAATTCTGATGAAAAGTCTGGAAAAAAAGTTAGAATTTTGAGGTGAAGGAGAAATTGAGAATTCTGAAGTGACCGTTGGATTTCGGAAGTGACAGCTGGATTTCTGAAGTGACAGTTGGAATTCTGAAGTGAAAGTTGGAATTCTGAGGTGACAGTTGGATTTCTGAAGTGACAGTTGGATTCCTGAAGTGACAGTTGGATTTCTGAAGTGACAGTTGGATTCCTGAAGTGACAGTTGGATTTCTGAAGTGACAGTTGGATTTCTGAAGTGACAGTTTGAATTCTGAAGTGACAGTTTGAATTCTGAAGTGACAGTTTTAATTCTGAAGTGACAGTTTGAATTCTGAAGTGACGGTTGGACTTCTGAAGTGACGGTTGGAATTCTGAAGTGACGGTTGGAATTCTGAAGTGACAGTTGGAATTCTGAGATGCAGTTGGAATTCTGAGATGCAGTCGGAATTAGGAGTTCCAGTCAGAATTGTGAGATTGAGTCAAGATTAAGTCAGAAAAAAAGTTAGAATTCTGAGGTGAAAGTCAGAATTCTGATGTGAAAGTCAGAATTCAGAGGTTAAAGTGAAAGTGAGAATTCTGAGGTGAAAGTAAGAATTCTGAGGTGAAAGTAAGAATTCTGAGGTGACAGTTGGAATTTTGAGGTGGTAGTTGGAATTCTGAGGTGAAAGTGAGAATTCTGAGGTGACAGATGGAATTTTGAGGTGACAGTTGGAATTTTGAGGTGACAGCTGGAATTCTGAGATCAAGTCAGAAAATGTATGGGGGAAAAAAGAAAATGAGAATTTCCGAGGTGAAAGTGAGAATTCCGAGGTGAAAGTGAGAATTCTGAGGTGAAAGTGAGAATTCTGAGGTGAAAGTAAGAATTCTGAGGTGAAAGTAAGAATTCTGAGGTGACAGTTGGAATTTTGAGGTGGTAGTTGGAATTCTGAGGTGAAAGTAAGAATTCTGAGGTGACAGATGGAATTTTGAGGTGACAGTTGGAATTTTGAGGTGACAGCTGGAATTCTGAGATCAAGTCAGAAAATGTATGGGGAAAAAAAGAAAATGAGAATTTCCGAGGTGAAAGTGAGAATTCCGAGGTGAAAGTGAGAATTCTGAGGTGAAAGTGAGAATTCCGAGGTGAAAGTGAGAATTCTGAGGTGAAAGTGAAAAATCTGAAATGAATTTAGAATTTTGAGATTAAATTAGAATTTTGAGATTAAGTCAGAATTCAGAGATTTAGTCAGAATTCTGATGAAAAAAAATCTGAAAAAAGTGAGAATTCTGGGGTGAAAGTCAGAATTCTGAGCTGAGAGTCAAGTCAGAATTCTGAGATCGAGTTAGAATTCAGAAATCAAGTCAGAATTCAGACGGGGAAAAATTAAAAGTAAAAATTCTGAAATAAAGTTAGAATTTTGAGATTAAGTTAGAATTTTGAGATCAAGTCAGAATTTTGAGATTAAGTCAGAATTCAGAGATTGAGTCAGAATTCTGATGAAATAAAATCAGAAAAAAAGTGAGAATTCTGGGGTGAAAGTCAGAATTCTGAGGTGAGAGTCAAGTCAGAATTCAGAGATCGAGTCAGAATGTAGAAATCAAGTCAGAATTCAGAAATCAAGTCAGAATTTAGACGGGGAAAAAAGTGAGAATTCCGAGGTGAAAGTGAGAATTCTGAGATCGAGTCAGAATTCAGATGTTGAGTCAGACTTCAGAGATTGAGTAAAAATTCTGATGAAAAAAAAAATTCAGAAAAAAAGTGAGAATTCTGGGGTGAAAGTCAGAATTCTGAGGTGAGAGTCAAGTCAGAATTCTGGGGTGAAAGTTAGAATTCAGGGGTGAAAGTGAGAACCCTGAGGTGAAAGTGAGAATTCTGAGATTGAATCAGGATTCTGAGATTCAGTCAGAATTCTGACGAAAAAAGTCAGAAAATTTTTTAGAATTTTGAGGTGAAAGTCAGAATTCTGAGGTGAAGGAGAAATTGAGAATTTTGAGGCGACAGTTGGAATTCTAAGGTGACAGTTGGATTTCTGAAGTGACAGTTGGAATTCTGAGGTGACAGTTGGAATTCTGAGGTGACAGTTGGAATTCTGAAGTGACAGTTGGAATTCTGAAGTGACAGTTGGAATTCTGAAGTGACAGTTTTAATTCTGAAGTGACAGTTGGAATTCTGAGATGCAGTCAGAATTATGAGATCCAGGCAGAATTGTGAGATTGAGTCAGAATTCTAAGATTAAGTCAGAAAAAAATTTAGAATTTTGAGGTGATAGTCAGAATTCTAAGGTGAAGGAGAAATTGAGAATTTTGAGGTGACAGTTGGAATTCTGAAGTGACAGTTTTAATTCTGAAGTGACAGTTGGAATTCTGAGATGCAGTCAGAATTATGAGATCCAGGCAGAATTCTGATGAAAAAAAAGTCAGAGAAAAAGTGAGAATTCTGAGGTGAAAGTAAGAATTCTGAGGTGAGAGTCAAGTCAGAATTCTGGGGTGAAAGTTAGAATTCAGGGGTGAAAGTGAGAACCCTGAGGTGAAAGTGAGAATTCTGAGATTGAATCAGGATTCTGAGATTCAGTCAGAATTCTGACGAAAAAAGTCAGAAAATTTTTTAGAATTTTGAGGTGAAAGTCAGAATTCTGAGGTGAAGGAGAAATTGAGAATTTTGAGGCGACAGTTGGAATTCTAAGGTGACAGTTGGATTTCTGAAGTGACAGTTGGAATTCTGAGGTGACAGTTGGAATTCTGAGGTGACAGTTGGAATTCTGAAGTGACAGTTGGAATTCTGAAGTGACAGTTGGAATTCTGAAGTGACAGTTGGAATTCTGAGATGCAGTCAGAATTATGAGATCCAGGCAGAATTGTGAGATTGAGTCAGAATTCTAAGATTAAGTCAGAAAAAAATTTAGAATTTTGAGGTGATAGTCAGAATTCTAAGGTGAAGGAGAAATTGAGAATTTTGAGGTGACAGTTGGAATTCTGAAGTGACAGTTTTAATTCTGAAGTGACAGTTGGAATTCGGAGATGCAGTCAGAATTATGAGATCCAGGCAGAATTCTGATGAAAAAAAAGTCAGAGAAAAAGTGAGAATTCTGAGGTGAAAGTAAGAATTCTGAGGTGACAGCTGGAATTCTGAGATCAAGTCAGAAAATTTATGGGGGAAAAAAGAAAGTGAGAATTCCGAGGTGAAAGTGAAAGTGAGAATTCCGAGGTGAAAGTGAAAGTGAAAATTCCGAGGTGAAAGTGAGAATTCCGAGGTGAAAGTGAAAGTCAGAATTCTGAGGTGAAAGTGAGAATTCTGAGGTGAAAGTAAAAATTCTGGAATGAAGTTAGAATTTTGAGATTAAGTTAGAATTTTGAGATCAAGTCAGAATTTTGAGATCAAGTCAGAATTCAGAGATTGAGTCAGAATTCTGATGAGAAAAAATCTGAAAAAAAGTGAGAATTCTGGGGTGAAAGTGAGAATTCTGAGGGGAAAGTAAAATTTCTGAGATGAAGTTAGAATTTTGAGATTAAGTCAGAATTCAGAGATTGAGTCAGAATTCTGACGGGGGGAAAAAATCAGAAAAAAAGTGAGAATTCTGGGGTGAAAGTAAGAATTCTGAGGTGAGAGTCAAGTCAGAATTCAGGGGTGAAAGTTAGAATTCAGGGGTGAAAGTGAGAACCCTGAGGTGAAAGTGAGAATTCTGAGATTCAGTCAGAATTCTGACGAAAAAAGTCAGAAAAAAATTTAGAATTTTGAGGTGATAGTCAGAATTCTAAGGTGAAGGAGAAATTGAGAATTTTGAGGTGACAGTTGGAATTCTAAGGTGACAGTTGGATTTCTGAAGTGACAGTTGGAATTCTGAGGTGACAGTTTTAATTCTGAAGTGACGGTTGGAATTCTAAAGTGACAGTTTTAATTCTGAAGTGACAGTTGGAATTCTGAGATGCAATCAGAATTATGAGATCCAGGCAGAATTGTGAGACTGAGTCAGAATTCTAAGATTAAGTCAGAAAAAAAGTCAGAATTCTGAGGTGAAAGTCAGAATTCTGAGGTGAAAGTCAGAATTCTGAGGTTAAAGTGAAAGTGAGAATTCTGAGGTGAAAGTAAGAATTCTGAGGTGACAGTTGGAATTCTGAGGTGACAGTTGGAATTCTGAGGTGAAAGTGAGAATTCTGAGGTGACAGTTGGAATTCTGAGGTGAAAGTCGGAATTCTGAGGTGAAAGTCGGAATTCTGAGTTTAAGAATTAAGTTAGAATTTTGAGATCAAGTCAGAATTTTGAGATTAAGTCAGAATTCAGAGATTGAGTCAGAATTCTGATGAAATAAAATCTGAAAAAAAGTGAGAATTCTGGGGTGAAAGTGAGAATTCTGAGGGGAAAGTAAAATTTCTGAGATGAAGTTAGATTTTTGAGATTAAGTCAGAATTCAGAGATTGAGTCAGAATTCTGACGGGGGAAAAAAATCAGAAAAAAAGTGAGAATTCTGGGGTGAAAGTTAGAATTCAGGGGTGAAAGTGAGAACCCTGAGATCAAGTTAGAATTCAGAAATCAAGTCAGAATTCAGACGGGAAAAAAGTGAGAATTCCGAGGTGAAAGTCAGAATTCTAAGGTAAAATTTAGAATTCTGAGATTAAGTTAGAATTCTGAAATTGAGTCAGAACTGTGAAATTGAGTCAGAATTCTGAGATTAAGTCAGAATTCTGATGAAAAAAGTCTGAAAAAAAGTTAGAATTTTGAGGTGAAGGAGAAATTGAGAATTCTGAAGTGACCGTTGGATTTCGGAAGTGACAGCTGGATTTCTGAAGTGACAGTTGGAATTCTGAAGTGACAGTTGGAATTCTGAGGTGACAGTTGGATTTCTGAAGTGACAGTTGGATTTCTGAAGTGACAGTTGGATTTCTGAAGTGACAGTTGGATTTCTGAGGTGACAGTTGGATTTCTGAAGTGACAGTTGGAATTCTGAGGTGACAGTTGGAATTCTGAGGTAAATGTTAGAATTCTGAGGTGACAGAATTCTGAAGTGACAGTTTGAATTCTGAAGTGACAGTTTGAATTCTGAAGTGACAGTTTGAATTCTGAAGTGACAGTTTGAATTCTGAAGTGACAGTTTTAATTCTGAAGTGACAGTTGGAATTCTGAGATGCAGTTGGAATTCTGAGATGCAGTCAGAATTAGGAGTTCCAGTCAGAATTGTGAGATTGAGTCAAGATTAAGTCAGAAAAAAAGTTAGAATTCTGAGGTGAAAGTCAGAATTCTGATGTGAAAGTCAGAATTCAGAGGTTAAAGTGAAAGTGAGAATTCTGAGGTGAAAGTAAGAATTCTGAGGTGAAAGTAAGAATTCTGAGGTGACAGTTGGAATTTTGAGGTGGTAGTTGGAATTCTGAGGTGAAAGTGAGAATTCTGAGGTGACAGATGGAATTTTGAGGTGACAGTTGGAATTTTGAGGTGACAGCTGGAATTCTGAGATCAAGTCAGAAAATGTATGGGGAAAAAAAGAAAATGAGAATTTCCGAGGTGAAAGTGAGAATTCCGAGGTGAAAGTGAGAATTCTGAGGTGAAAGTCAGAATTCCGAGGTGAAAGTGAGAATTCTGAGGTGAAAGTGAAAAATCTGAAATGAATTTAGAATTTTGAGATTAAATTAGAATTTTGAGATTAAGTCAGAATTCAGAGATTTAGTCAGAATTCTGATGAAAAAAAACCTGAAAAAAAGTGAGAATTCTGGGGTGAAAGTCAGAATTCTGAGCTGAGAGTCAAGTCAGATTTCTGAGATTGAGTCAGAATTCTGAGATCGAGTTAGAATTCAGAAATCAAGTCAGAATTCAGACGGGGAAAAATTAAAAGTAAAAATTCTGAAATGAAGTTAGAATTTTGAGATTAAGTTAGAATTTTGAGATCAAGTCAGAATTTTGAGATTAAGTCAGAATTCAGAGATTGAGTCAGAATTCTGATGAAATAAAATCAGAAAAAAGTGAGAATTCTGGGGTGAAAGTCAGAATTCTGAGGTGAGAGTCAAGTCAGAATTCAGAGATCGAGTCAGAATGTAGAAATCAAGTCAGAATTCAGAAATCAAGTCAGAATTTAGACGGGGAAAAAAGTGAGAATTCCGAGGTGAAAGTGAGAATTCTGAGATCGAGTCAGAATTCAGATGTTGAGTCAGAATTCAGAGATTGAGTCAAAATTCTGATGAAAAAAAATTCAGAAAAAAAGTGAGAATTCTGGGGTGAAAGTCAGAATTCTGAGGTGAGAGTCAAGTCAGAATTCTGGGGTGAAAGTTAGAATTCAGGGGTGAAAGTGAGAACCCTGAGGTGAAAGTGAGAATTCTGAGATTGAATCAGGATTCTGAGATTCAGTCAGAATTCTGACGAAAAAAGTCAGAAAATTTTTTAGAATTTTGAGGTGAAAGTCAGAATTCTGAGGTGAAGGAGAAATTGAGAATTTTGAGGCGACAGTTGGAATTCTAAGGTGACAGTTGGATTTCTGAAGTGACAGTTGGAATTCTGAGGTGAAAGTCAGAATTCTGATGTGAAAGTCAGAATTCAGAGGTTAAAGTGAAAGTGAGAGATCAAGTCAGAATTTTGAGATCAAGTCAGAATTCAGAGATTGAGTCAGAATTCAGATGTTGAGTCAGAATTCAGAGATTGAGTCAAAATTCTGATGAAAAAAAATTCAGAAAAAAAGTGAGAATTCTGGGGTGAAAGTAAGAATTCTGAGGTGAGAGTCAAGTCAGAATTCAGGGGTGAAAGTTAGAATTCAGGGGTGAAAGTGAGAACCCTGAGGTGAAAGTGAGAATTGTGAGATTGAGTCAGAATTCTAAGATTAAGTCAGAAAAAAATTTAGTCAGAATTCTAAGGTGAAGGAGAAATTGAGAATTTTGAGGTGACAGTTGGAATTCTAAGGTGACAGTTGGATTTCTGAAGTGACAGTTGGAATTCTGAGGTGACAGTTTTAATTCTGAAGTGACGGTTGGAATTCTAAAGTGACAGTTTTAATTCTGAAGTGACAGTTGGAATTCTGAGATGCAATCAGAATTATGAGATCCAGGCAGAATTGTGAGATTGAGTCAGAATTCTAAGATTAAGTCAGAAAAAAAGTCAGAATTCTGAGGTGAAAGTCAGATTTCTGAGGTGAAAGTCAGAATTCTGAGGTGAAAGTCAGAATTCTGAGGTTAAAGTGAAAGTGAGAATTCTGAGGTGAAAGTAAGAATTCCGAGGTGAAAGTGAGAATTCCGAGGTGAAAGTGAGAATTCCGAGGTGAAAGTGAGAATTCCGAGGTGAAAGTGAAAGTCAGAATTCTGAGGTGAAAGTGAGAATTCGGAGGTGAAAGTAAAAATTCTGAAATGAAGTTAGAAATTTGAGATTAAGTTAGAATTTTGAGATCAAGTCAGAATTTTGAGATTAAGTCAGAATTCAGAGATTGAGTCAGAATTCTGATGAAATAAAATCTGAAACAAAGTGGGAATTCTGGGGTGAAAGTGAGAATTCTGAGGGGAAAGTAAAATATCTGAGATGAAGTTAGAATTTTGAGATTAAGTCAGAATTCAGAGATTGAGTCAGAATTCTGACGGGGAAAAAAATCAGAAAAAAAGTGAGAATTCTGGGGTGAAAGTCAGAATTCTGAGGTGAGAGTCAAGTCAGAATTCAGAGATCGAGTCAGAATGTAGAAATCAAGTCAGAATTCAGAAATCAAGTCAGAATTCAGACGGGGAAAAAAGTGAGAATTCCGAGGTGAAAGTGAGAATTCTGAGGTGAGAGTCAAGTCAGAATTCTGTGGTGAGAGTCAGAATTCTGAAATTGAGTCAGAATTCTGAGATCGAGTCAGAATTCAGATGTTGAGTCAGAATTCAGAGATTGAGTCAAAATTCTGATGAAAAAAATTTCAGAAAAAAAGTGAGAATTCTGGGGTGAAAGTTAGAATTCAGGGGTGAAAGTGAGAACCCTGAGGTGAAAGTGAGAATTCTGAGATTGAGTCAGGATTCTGAGATTCAGTCAGAATTCTGAAATTGAGGCAGAATTCTGACGAAAAAAAGTCAGAAAAAAGTTAGAATTATGAAGTGAAAGTGAGAATTCTGAGGTGAACATGATAATGAGAATTCTGAGGTGAAAATGAGAATTCTGAGGTGAAAGTCGGAATTCTGAGGTGAAAGTCGGAATTCTGAGTTTAAGATTGAGTCAGAATTCTGACGAAAACAAATTCAGAAAAAAAGTGAGAATTCTTGGGTGAAAGTGAGAATTCTTGGGTGAAAGTGAGAATTCTGAGGAAAGAAAGTCAGAATTCTGACACGAAAGTCAGAATTCTGACATGAAAGTCAGAATTCTAACTTTTTCCCATATTAAACTGAAATAAAATTTAAACAATCGGTTAACTTATTTTTTCAGTGGCCCTAATCCTTTCCCGTATATTTAACTTGCATCTTTTTAAGCAAATAAATTTGAAGGGACGCAGCTACCTGCTTTAAAATGCAATTTCCCATGCTGTTACCTTAATGCCAAGCCTTTGTATGAGGTGCCCCCAGGGACATAAATCAGAATTAACTTGCATATACACATATTAAATTACACTCTTCCATATAATATACTGAAAACCTCACACAAACACTAGTAAAAAGCTCTCACATAAACTAGTGAAAACATTTACCTCTTATATAATCTACTCAAAAGCTCTCATACAAAGTAGTGAGAACTGTTCATATAAACTGGTGAAAAGCTTTACCTTTCATACACACTACTAGAAAGCTTTCATATACACTATTAAAAAGCTCTCATATACACTACTAGAACGCTCTCATATACACTATTAGAAAGCTCTCATATAAACTATTAGAAAGCTCTCATATACACTACTAGAATGCTCTCATATACACTATTAGAACGCTCTCATATACACTATTAGAAAGCTCTCATATACACTACTAGAAAGCTCTCATATACACTATTAGAACGCTCTCATATACACTATTAGAACGCTTTCATACACGCTACTAGAAAGCTCTCAAACACACTACTGGAAAGCTTTCATACACACTATTAGAAAGCTAAAATATATGGTCCCCCTCCTTTAATTTAGGCAAACATTGCTCAAATATCACCGAATCCAGATGGTTTGTTGTTGATGAAGAGAGGAATAAACACAGTTTAAGATTTGCAGCTAAATTAATTTGTTTCCATATTATGGAACTGCTATCAGGCACTTCCCATCATCTTATATCAGTAATAAAAAATTATAAATACAAATTTGGTATTTGGTGACTTGACTTTTATTTCTGTCAGGCTGAAGTGAAAAAACTTGGAAAGAGACTGATTCTCTTGGCGTTTAAAATAACAACACAAAACAGCATAAGAAAACCGCATTTATTTTTTTTATTTTACAATTTTGTAAACAACAGCGGCTGATTAAACTAAATGTCTCAACCTTGTATAATTTTACGACTTTTTATTTAACCAAGAAATGATCCGAAAGGCCTGGGAAATGATCAGATCCGCTTATGTGGCTGCAACGCGCGGCGCGCTCCCGACACAGGTGGAACAGATTTTCACATGGGAACAGAAATTCGCACAACACCGGAAAAGGATCTCTGTTGAAGCAAAAACATAAAAAATAAAGTCGAGTAATGCCCATGCTTCTGTGAGTTGTTTAGCGGATAGCTGAGCATGAATCAATAATTTTATTTGATACAAATTCGGCCGGAGATAGCACAAAATATACGGAGCTAGCCAGAATGACCTCCGTTTAAAACAACTTCCGGGGTAATGACGGTCCTTCCTGTTTCACTGAAACACCTTCCGTTTCAACTGAAATCCGCTAATAGCTTTTCAGTAGTGTGTATGAGAGCTTTCTAGTAGCGTGTATGAGAGCCTTCTAGTAGTGTATATGAGAGCTTTCTAATAGTGTATATGAGAGTGTTCTAATAGTGTATATGAGAGCTTTCTAGTAGTGTATATGAGAGCTTTCTAATAGTGTATATGAGAGCTTTCTAATAGTGTATATGAGAGCATTCTAATAGTGTATATGAGAGCATTCTAGTAGTGTATATGAGAGCTTTCTAATAGTGTATATGAGAGTGTTCTAATAGTGTATATGAGAGCTTTCTAGTAGTGTATATGAGAGCTTTCTAATAGTGTATATGAGAGCTTTCTAATAGTGTATATGAGAGCGTTCTAGTAGTGTATATGAGAGCGTTCTAGTAGTGTATATGAGAGCGTTCTAGTAGTGTATATGAGAGCTTTTTAATAGTGTATATGAAAGCTTTCTAGTAGTGTGTATGAAAGGTAAAGCTTTTCACCAGTTTATATGAACAGTTCTCACAGGTTTTCAGTATATTATATGGAAGAGTGTAATTTAATATGTGTATATGCGAGTTAATTCTGATTTATGTCCCTGGGGGCACCTCATACCTTTGAGTCAGCCACAAACAATACATCAGGTAGCGAAGCAACAGGCTCCATGTTCAAACGCAGCAGCTGCTTTACCACAGAGCCACTTTATAAAGGGGGATCTTGTCCATATTTATTTATGAAGACAACATAGAACCAGAGGCAGACATTAAACTGAGCTAACATAACTACTAATGGAGTAAACTTACCGTTGTATCAGCCGCAGCGGCCAAACGGCTCGTTTTAATGGCCTCAATCCGGTGCCTTATTGCTGCAAAAGCTAACTTGGCTTTAACTTGTGTGCAGCACCTGGTCTGAGGTCGAGGCAGGCCTCGGAGCAGCGTTTCCAGTTGTTTCAGGCTAAATTTAGCTAGCTGTGGTGCTTGCTAACTAATAACGTTGAGGACACTCACCAGTGTGCCCTCCCTCCCTTCCATAGTCACCCCCCTTCAGTTTGTAGATGTGATGCTAATCGGGCTGCTAGCCTCCTTAACTCTGTCCCACCAGAAGTGAGAAAAACACAAAAAGGTCGAAACTACAGATGTGCAGCTGTCTCTGACACTGATTAAACATGCCGAGTTTTCCTACTGGGGTAAACTAAACAAGCAGGAATTATGTCCAGGCTCTCACTACTTGGACGATTTTTTTTTCCTCCAAAATCTCCTTTCCTGGCTCCTCACGGCGCATGTCAGTGACGCAACATGTTCGTAACCATGGGAACGCATTGTTCTACAACTAAAGGGGAATACAGAACGAAGTGAGAAATTATGGTCATTCTAAGTGATAAGATAAATAATAAAACAATAAAAAAAAAAAGTTTTAATATTAAAAAAAAAAATAAGTACTTATATTTATTATTTGTCTTTTGTTGTGCTGATTGGAAATATAAAGGGAAAGAAAACGCTTGCTGTTTGGCCTCATGTTAATTACCTATATGGGGTTTGATGCAGACACCTTTGTGAAAAACAGGAAACCAATACAAATTTTGGAAGGTTTAATTTGAACATATTTTCATCTCAAGTTTCTCCCACATAAAGATTTCACTTATCCACTCTTTCGCCATTCAGTATGTGCAAAACCCTTATGATTCCCACATACACATGTTGAGTGGGAAGTATGCTGCCTGAGTACCCTGAAATGTTTCAATGCCCTTTATAAAACTCCAACGCTCAGACCATCACGTAGACTTAGATCTTTATATTACACTTATGCATGTATTTACAGCTTTTTTTCATTTTGACAAAATGTAGATTCTTAGGCTACAATGAGCTGAAAAAAAATCACAGTGAGATTTGCATGATCAAGTAAAATATACATTTCTGGTCTGCAGGGTGTGATTCTGTGCTTCCTCTAGAAAAACAAGTATCTCATGGCTTCAGTGGCTTTTGTGGTTTTAATTTCAGTGCTCTTTTTCAAAGTGCTTTTTCCTCCGTCCTTCCCGTACACGTCTGTCGTACTCGCTCCATATTTTGATCCTCTGGTAATAATGTTCATCTCAAAGACTGCATCATCAAATGTGTTGCGTTCAGGTTTTTGATTGTCTGACATCCTTCCACTCCATTTTGGTGTTTTGAAGGGCCTGAGTCTTCTTCTCGTCCACCTGCACGTAGTCCACTTTGTACTCATCAGAGAAAAATGGCTTCTGCTGGACATAACAAATGAAAGAGAGGGAGATAGTAAAGAGATGTGGTGGGATTTTATAGCCCTGTTTTGCAATCTTAAAAGCTGTTTGTAATTTTGTTAATTTTCTTAAGGAAAATTGTTGTATTGATGAGGTGGGATTCTATGAAGTAAGTAAGATCCACTAGTTACAAAAACTTTGAAGATTCATAAAGCTATACCGCTGTTATATGGATCTAGGGCTGCAACTAATGATTATTTTGCAAATCGATTAATCTGTTGACATTTGTTCGATTAATCGATTAATAATTGGATAGCCAAAGGTTCCTCAAAGAAGATTTTTTTTTACTAAATTAAACCAGCAGAAAACTAAAACTTTTCCACTTGTTGGGTTATGAATAGAACATTTTGACCGATGAAAACAATTCTTTCTAATCTTAAATGCAAAGTGTTTACATATCCTTTTGCAATTTTGATATAATTACTACTCTAGGTGGATTGCTCTGTCAGCTAATGACATGTTCTACAGTCCCTATGCTCCAGTTAACGATCAATCGATTACTGAATTAGTTGACGGTTATTTCAGTAATCGATTAACCACGATTAATCCGATTAATTGTTTCAACCATATATGGGTCTGCACCTAATGCTTCTTTAAATGGCAACTAAAAGCTTAAAGCAATTTGCTTAAAAATGAGTGCTTGTTGTCAAAGGGCTACAGCATGATCAACAATAACAACTCAGAACTACTCCCAATAGTCCCACTCATATATCACTTTAAGCTGTGAGCTCTCCCTCCTACAAAAAGCTCAATACACTCAATTGATCATACAGTGAGACATGTTTTTGTAATTCCTAGTGGAAATACAAAAGGCAACACTAACAGCAATAAAATACACAGTTTTCAGTTGCAAGTCATTAGTAGAATAAATCAGGAATTGATCAATTGAATTAATCTGCTAAAACATACCTTCTGCACAGGGGAAGGGGATGCAGAGTTAAAATCCAGTGACAGATAATCAAGGTTTGAGCTTCTCTTCCAAGGCTGAGCTGCTCCATCAAAGGGGAGACAGAATGACTGCCTTGATTCCTGCCAGAGAGAGGGTGGGATATGAGCCTCAGTCTTCAAGCCTGGATTAACCATTTTAAAGCATATATTTTATATTCCAGATCTAAAAGTCTATTTGACTGCTTCCTATTTGTATTTAACTAGAATGTACTAAGTCCTGCTGGCTGTAAACATCAATATTTTCTGGGCAACGAACACTAGATAGTAAGTACCACAGCACCACTCTAACACTGGGGTGAGGATACTGTTATTCAGTGAATTAAACAGATCTAGTTTTAATATCAGTAAGATGCTTGAAATGAAGCAGAGGAAGCACACAGATATAAGAACCTAATTAGAAGGACACTGTATTTTCTAAGGTACATAGAGATATTTCTGTGGTCTATTCAGGCTCCAACAAAAGGAGAGCAAAACTTACACTAGATAACAGAAAGGCTAATAATGCTACAGAGAAATTGCTCTGTGAGTTTGTTGTTTTTTTCCCACAAGACAAGGAGTTTCATATAGAGAAATATCAGCTGAGCTCCTGCCACCAACACCCTTGTTTATAGATGTGGGAAATCGGCCTGTTTTCCAGTGTAGTCCTGTTTCCCTGACTGTGACTGGCTGGATGTGCTCTCTTCATCCTCTGACATGGGAGCTGGCTCGGAGCTCGTCTGCCTGGCTGTGTGTTTCCTGGATGGGGCCGCCTTTTACAACTGCTTTTTGTGTCTCTGCTTCTGTCTCCTTGAACCCCAGTCGGCCTCGGCAGATGGCCGCTCACACTGAGCCTGGTTCTGCTGGAGGTTTCTTCCTGTTAAAAGGGAGTTTTTCCTCTCCACTGTCGCTACAAGCATGCTTAGTGTGAGGGATTGCATTTTAGTCAATGAGTCGATGCAATCAACTGGTTTTCCTTAGACAGAAAACTTTGAATCAATTTGACTGTATGATCTGGTGAACTGTAAAGTGCCTTGAGATGACGTGTGTTGTGAATTGGCGCTATATAAATAAACTGAAATGAATTGAATTAACATGCTGAGTTTCAAATGGGAACTCGATAATAATTTTTCTATATTTTGAAATGTAATTGTATTTTATGGATGTGTTCTATACAACTACTGCTGTTTGATGTTATAATGATAATATTAAGAATAAGAACAACAATAATAATATTAACAATAACCATTATTATTACTGTTGTTGTTACTGTAAAAGTAAATAACTTCTCTTAAAACAACATTTAGACTAAAAAAACCTCCACACATATGGTTTTCTATTCTTGTCTCTCTTTTACATAAAAACTTTCATGAACACAGGTTTTACCAGTGCCGAGCAGTTTGCCACTTCGTCTCTTGAACTGTCCTCATTTTCAAGCCTTCTGTCCAGAGGTAAGTGGTTCGGTGCAAAGCTGTGGTTAAAAACAAAGAGAAATTTTATCCATATTAAAGAAAAAAACATGACCGTTGCAAATATTCCATTCCAAGTATTTCTAATCATTTGTATGCTTTTCTTATTGTTGACCATAAAGTGGGATTCAAGATAATAAATTATTATTAATAATTTGGGCGAAATTGTGAATAATGTGTTTAGAGGGAATCTTTAATCCTGAATGGTTTTATCACATTTAAACCCATTTTTGTAACAGATCTGCCGTATAATGTGCATTAATTTAGATGTGTGTTTGTTCTCACCATGTTTCGGTCATCACGCTGCTTAGAGGAATATGAGTTGGAAATTCACTGATTGTGGATAGGCCTCGCAGGTCAAGAGGTGGCGGTCGAGCTGTGAATTTAAACATTTTAAAATTACTGCTTCGACAGCTTTGCACAGGAAACACATTTTAAAGTGTTTATTAACCTGGGAAAAACATTTTACATGTATTTCCTTTATATTGCTACAGTGCTTTACCAGAGTATTTATATTTATATTCTTTGAATTTAGCCTTGTTGAGGCCAAAATGTAGAGCTTTTTTCATTGGGATTTTAATAATAAACTAAAAGACCAATAAAAGTTGTCCATTACTATAAAACAGAAGTAAAATGAGGCTGAGTTGTCAAAAAGACTCTTGAAATAGAAAATAAGAAATCTCTGGTGTGCATATGTATTGTGTTCGATACCCCTAAATAATCTCTAGCACAACCAGTTACCTTCAGATGTATCCTAATTCAAGTGCAAATTTGCTTTAGAAGTTTGGTGCAGAACATTAGTAAAAAAACAACATTATGTAGCTAAATAAACACAACAAACAGCAATAACGTTTGGGAGAAGTTCGAAGCAGTTGAGTGTCTAGCAACCATATTAGGAGCTGTTTCTGCCTTCGCTTCTACTAAACTAATCTACAGCTGCAAAACCAACATGACCTTTCAACAAAAGATGTATAAATACCTACTAGGTAGAATTTCCCTCTTTTATAGTCAAACAAACCCCAGTTTAACTTCTATTTTTATACTTGTAAACAAATAAAAATACAGGGGCTTTACAGAAAAACAGTATATGTGCTTTTACATCAATAGAACACTTCATGTTTAAATAAATTTAAGGGGAAAAACACATAGGTGTGACCCAAAGACAATAACTTGACAAACAAAACAAAAAAAGGCAACTTAATATCCTATAGTTAGTCATCCTTTCCAGATTCTCGTAACGTTATGGACTTTATTCTCGTAATATTACAACTTTATTCTCTTAATGTTTCGACTTTATTTTCTTAATGTTATGACTTTATTCTTGATATTTTACGACTTTATTCTCTTAATTTTACAACTATACTCTCTTAATGTTATGACTTTATTCTAGAAATAGAAGAAAACAAAATCTCTAGCCTGGCCCTAATACTCCGTTGTACATTAACACACATCAAACAAAAATAATAAAAATAGTAATAATAATTAATAATAATTAATAATAATATAATAATAAAAAAAAACCCACACACATTAAACTACTAGACTTGCTGTTTGGCTCATTAAAAGAGCTGAGGGGGTGGAGTCCTTGTTATGAAAAAGTGTCTGGAGACGTGAATATATAATGGACTTAAAACTGCTCTTCGTGAAAGAGTGACAGCAAAAATGCTCCAAGGACTCCAATACGACTTTAAGTCATATTCAGGACAAAGCAAACATGTAGAAGAACAAAGGTTGTTATTTTTGTTTTTTTTTGGTGACCACATAAAGAGCTGTGTGTGGCCAAAAATTGAGCAGACCATCCCTACACCCACGATGGTGGGAGCATCATAATGTGGGGTGCAGGACAATCCAATTTATGATGCAGGAAGACTTGAGATGGCGGAGAAGGCTGTTGTTGTTGTTTTCAGCAGTACACAAACACTAACGCCGCCTTAATGTCCCTCTGTCTAAATCAAGAAGTAAATCTGTGGTGAGACATGAAAATCAATAGTTGCAGATGCTTTTCATCCAGTCTGAATTTGCATGAGCTATTTTGCAACACGGCAAACATTTCAGTCTCTAGACATGCAAAGCTGCTAGAGACATACCCTGAAAGACCTGTTAAACATATATTTAAAAGCTGGTTCTACAAAGCATTCCAAAAAAGTAAAAAAAAAAACAATCCACTGGACTTTGTTTCCAAGTTTGAAGACGTTTCGCTTCCTATCCAGGAAGCTTTTTAAATTCAAAATGTCAGAATTAGAGTTGAGTTCTAGGCTTTATATAGTGAACCAAAAACAAAAGGCTTGTTTTGACTTAGAAAACATGCAAATTGAACCAGACGAACGGGTCCGACCCTTAGGAAGGGGGGTCGTTTGGGTTCTTTGTTAGCCTGCAATACCCGATACTGGTCTCTGCCTCTGGAAAAGGGGTTATTAGCAGGAATTGTTGGCCTGGCTAAACAGGCGAGATGTTCTTGTCCCCTTGTCTACAAATTATTAGCCAAAGGAGGGCTGAATACAAAGCAACACCATATTTTAATCCATAAAACTAATATTAAAACCATGCATCATTTCAATTTCCCAACATAATCAAACACTAGTTCTGTCAAATAAAATCCTAATAAAATGCACTGATGTTAGTGATTTCATCTTATGAAATGTTAAGATTTTCAAAGTGTGAACTCTTGTTTTCAGTGTTTCGTTTATAGTCAACATTTGCTGTGGTACAAAAATTAGCCCTAATTTTGCTCTCTTCACAGTCAGACCTGAAATTATTCTCACCTCTCCGTAAGCGAGGCTTGAGGTGCCGGTGAATTGGAGGCGGTGCGATTTCTCCAGGTTGGCACTTTAATGGGCTGAGCGATGAGGCAGACTCGGCTCCGCAGTTTGCACCGAGGAAACTGAAAGTCCTGGGACTCATTGGGATGTAACTGTCACATTCGACAGATGTTAGAGAGAGAGAAGAGGACGCCATGGGGATGTACGACTCATCCTGGTTACTTTGAACTTGCACAGTGTTTAAACAGGGCTGAAAAGAGACAAAGGAGGATTTGATCAGACAGGTACATTACAGTGATTTTGTAAAGCAGAGAAAAAACAATCTGCACACTCTTAGAAAGCTTTCACCATAAGACATTCAGCTCTTACTCACACATAAAAATCTTTTTTGTAGCTGTAAAAAAAGGCCCCTCAAAGTAGATATTTTTAAGGATTATTTTAGCCGTATCATGCCGGCTTGGCAAAAGAACAGAAAACAGCCTTCTCTGAGTTTGCCCACTCTAGCTTTGTATGCCACACAAAATCATTTGCACTAGTTATTTTATTTTTGTATCTGACTTAAAAAAAAAAAAAGAAATCATTATTTGTGTGTTGAAACATTTATGACTATAAGGAAACAAAGCAAGACAAGTAGGCTACGGCTACAGCTCTCAGAGAACAGCTGCCTTTTGCATGTTAGTTAGCCATTTAATGTTTAGGTTATTACCATCTACCAGCACAGCATTATTACTGAAATCTAGATGAGAAATATTTACTTATACAAAGATAAAAAAGATTCAGAGGACTGGACTCTGGGAGATGATTATACATTTATGTGAAGGTCATTGATATAATTCTGCAATACCTGCAATACCTGATGGTCAATGTAAGTTTTTTTGTTTCCATTGTTGCAATGAGGGTTTGACAACTGGACATCTTTTTAAAGGTGCTAACTTTCAATCGACGAGCTATACTTAGATATTTTCTGCCTTCGCTATTAAAGTTGTGTGCAGCAGTGTAAAAAGAGTCTCCTGATATTATTCCTAAAATTCTAAAGCTAGCATTTAGATCTAGAGACTTCTTAACACCAAGACTCTTTGCTGCAAATTCCTTGATATATTAAACTACAGCTTGCTGTGCACTCTGTTTTTTTGCGTTATGCAATTATAATGTCTGTTGCAAATAACCAACATCTTCACTCTTTTCTTGTGAAGTGTCACAATTTCCCCTCCACTCTCTGTGACCCACTAAAATCTACAGGACTGTTGTCCATCAAGAACTGTAAATATTGAAATACCATATATTGTATTCAGATGGTCCTTTCTTAGAAAAGACTAATATTTACCATACCAACAACAATCGAATCTACTCTTCAGCTCTAGTTAAGTGTGACAGGGGAGAACACTGAACTCAAAGAGGTTCTTTGTTTTTACGTTAAAAAAGCTGCCTACCATTGTCCTTAATAAACCTCAAATGCAATTTGACACATACAGTTTTCTCCACAAACAACACATGAAACATAACATTCATAATGGTTAGCATATCGAGGGAGCAGCAATGCATGTGTTTCACTTGCTCTCAAGGCAAGGCTGCTAAATGCACATATGTATCGGAAAATAAATGATGCATGTGTCGCCCAACACAGACATGGGAAAAAAATAAAATAAATGCACTTAAAAGTCATAAATATCGGCTATATGTATAGATCTGTCTATATTGGAAAGTGCTGCGCTTTACTAAGCAAATCTTCACGCAGCTGAAGCTTTGATTATAATTTATTTATCCCTTGGGATTAATCCTTCAGGACAATCCTGGTTCCAGTATCTTATATAGAGAACTAAGAGTTAAAGCAAGATGTCATTAAAGATAAAAATAAGACCGACGATATAAAAAGAGTGTATATAGTACAATAAAAGGATAAAGACAAGAAAAAAAGTTTTGTCCTGGAATAAGTTTCCTTTTGATATAAAAATATCTGCACTGTAGAGAGGAAAGGGAAGACTACATAGAAGTTGACCTGGATTATTGCACACCGTACTGACCATATAAATAAGTGAAAATGGTACAGACTACACAGTAGTTGGCATGTGTTATTGCACAGTGTTAGAGAAGAATATTGCACATAAGTGACAATAGGTAATGTTTTGCATATGATGTTTTGGATAAGCTTGGGGTGTTATGTGTAAATAGTAAAGGGCAATTCCTTCGCCATATTCCCAATAACAACAGAAAGTCCTCTTACCAGATTAACGCTTTGTCTCCTGTTCCTCAATAATCTTTCAGGATTACCTGAAAACATGAGATAAGAAAACATTAAATCAAACTCCGAATTGATATTCAACCCTTTAAGAACATTTCAGCTATTGGTAGTTTTTTTATTTTTAGGACATACATAGCTTTGTAAGTCTGGACAATGAGAATTGCCGTTCTGCTGCAGTATTTACTCCTTTTTAGCATTGCATCAAAAATATTGTGGGTACTGATGTAAAATTTGATATCAAGAGTATTAAATGTTCTTTTGGCACTAGGACCAAATGTAAACTTTTTTTGAAAACATACCCATAGTGAAATGATCCAAACTGGACAATGAAGTTCTCCTGGAAAACACCGGCGCACTGACAGGTAAATGCTGTGCATAAAATGTCTTTGACCTGTGAGCTACTCCGTTATTTAGCAGTTCTGACAGGTGGCTGGGTTTGGGTGGTAGCGGCGGTGGCGTTTGGGCGTCCCCAGCTGCCTCAAAGGGGCTGGGAGGGAAAGGTTTGTCAAACTGGAAGACATTGGCTGCACAGTGGTGGAGGGGAGAAGAGGAGGAAGAAGGCAAAACTGGGAAGCTGCATGGAGCGCTGAAAGGAGCCATCCTTCCATTTGAGTAAAGGGAAGGACTGGGGCTCATATAAGAAAAAGAGGATGAGGAGGACTCGGCGTGCGCGTCCTTGGCCGCTTCGTCTGATAACCTCTGCTCTAAAGAGATGTCAGAGTTCGAGAAGCTGTCTTGTCTACAGACATAAAACAAAAAGAGAAAAACACTTGTTACACATTAGCAGGCAATCTGATTCCAACCTGTGTTTCATTTTTCCTGATATCACAAACCTAGTGGTTATACTCCGTGTTTCACACTGTGAGAGAAGGAGATAGTCTGGTGGATAGCTGCAGTCTGGTTGGCTTGCCATAGATGCTCGGTCGCTGTCCACCGATGGCTGAATGGAGGTGGGGGTAAGAGAAGAGCCATCATCCGTGCTCTCTGAGGGAAAAGAAGCAGAAAAGGACACAGAGAGTTTATTTGTAACTAACATGAAAGCCGCAGAGAAAAACTCAACCTCCATCTGAATGCAACAGGTGAATTTAAAGGGGATGTTTTTGCATGAACACCGAAGGCCAACTAACATGTTTCCCTTTTTTCTTTTTTTTTTTAGGGGGGATATTTTGTCTCTCTTTCTCTCATTTTGGCTCTTGTTCAGAAATTTCTTTCATTCCATTTGACTCAAGGTCTTCAAGTCAAGGCAACCCCTGCAGAACTGTGTTTTAGAAGAAAAAAAAAGAAAACACCAGAGGACATGTTTTCACGAAACCACTTGCTACTCTCACCAGAGGTTTACGTTGTCTTGTGGTCATGTTTAAAAAAAAACATTTCAATTCTTTAGAACAGAGAAATTTTTGTAATTACAACGACTTTATGCTGTTGCTCTATGTTGTTCAAGCAGATGTCAGCGTTCTTGAGGTTTTACATCAGATCCCTGCTGAGCTTTTCTTCTGATGAATTCGCTGAGGACTAACTTCCCAGCTAATTATATAGTGCTTAACAAAGTACTGACATAAAGCGTCTTTTGAAGTCTATCTCAATAAGTTTTTTTTTATGTGTTAGACTCATATAAAGTAGCACGTAATTGTTTGTTGTCTCAAAAGTGGAGTATTTATCCACATTCTGCACCATTTAGTCTTAAAAACTTCAACTAAATCCATTGCAAAGCGAAGATACTACTAGTTCATTTTATTTAGTTATGGAGAAATCTGAAGCAGGAATCAAAGAGCATTGTCTGACCCATCAACAGAACCTGGAAACCTATGACACAACTCTGGAGGAGCTGCAGAGATCCACTGCTCATCTGGAGGAATCTCTGCACATAAAAAGTATTAGTTGAGATCTACAGAAACATGGCCTGTGTGAAAGACTTGCAAGAAAAAAATAGTTTATTAAAAGGCCATAAGAAGTCTTACGTTCCAAAGGTGTTTAGGTGTTGCATCATACATGTGGCAAAATTTAGACTGCATGCAAAACCTCATATTGAGCTGCAACATCCCACAGTGAAACAGGATGGTGGCAGCATCATGCAGTGGGCATATTGGACTTACAGAAAAAGGAAATCAGTATACATTTGGTCATTATTTTCCTCTTCGCAGATTTAAACAGTGTCGTCTTGACTATGTCACAAAACTCCATTGAATTAACATAAAATACATTATTGTTTGTAATTATAATACCTCAAGGTGCAAAAGAAAGGGCTGCTGTAGATACTGAAGGAAAAGGAACAAAGATGAACTTAGCCACCTCAAAAATAACACAAAATGACAGTTGATTAGCTGCTAAAGGGCCCCCAGCGGTTCTGGTGTTATCTCTTCTGATAAAGAAGCGACATCATGCTGCACCACAAGCAGCAGGCAAAACGTTTTTAACCGCTGGAAACCTACTTCTAGCCACACCAGTTGATCTGCAGACAGAAGGCTGGATGCGGTTGGTCGTCCAGCGAGTTTGACTTTACCGGCATTAAATTCTGCAAATGTTTTCCACACCGATTAGTTAGAATTTTAAAAATAGAGCAAACTTTACCAGTTGGGTTGTTTGCTGCTGTGGGGAGGAGTGAGATAGTTCTGGTGGTTGTAGCTGCGGTTTAATGTCGTGAGATTGTGGAGTTGGTTTCAGAGCTCAGTTGTGGAGAATTAATGAGAGGGTTTCATAGATCAGATGAAAAACAAAATGATTTTTTTTGGTGAATGCTTGCAGTGTGAAAACAGTCTGGACTGCAACCATCTCAAGCACTCAGATCTATTCCTCTATTAGGTGCTTTTAAATTCAACATCATAACCAGCTCTTAAATTGTTCGTGCCTTAGGGTTGAATACGGCTGCACTGTCCTAAAATTTTTATATACCCCGGCAAGATATATTGACAGTTAAATTGTGTCATCAAACATGTTTTACTGTTGAAAAGTGAGCATTATGACTGCTATTACAGGTGCAGACAGGCTACCTCACCTGTTCAACAAATTAGCTTTTTTAAACAGGTTGCACTACAAATAATGTTCAGCAGCTACAGTACATACAGTCTTATTGTTGGGCAGCTTATCTTTATATTAGTTTACTCACACTGCATCCAAAAAGTTAGATAGTTTTGTTAAGGAATATCTTAAATGGTTGCATGAAGTAATGAACTTTGACATTTATTTCAAAGTTCTGTGCAAACAACCTTTGGAAAGTGATTTAAAACTCTAGATATCTTGTAAAATATATTTAAGATATCAGCAGGTGAGATTGAAGATCTTATCTATCACAAACATTTAAATAAAATGGAGGCAGTGTTTCCAAGTCCAGACTATTTTTGTACGAAAAGGAGCAAACTATTAACAAATAAACTCAGCTGAGACCCAACTTCTGTTCACATTTAAATAACACAAATTAACAGTTGAAATAATTGACATTGTTGGTTCTAGGTATCAGTAAGATGCAAATTTTGCATAACAACTGCCCCGATTGGAGTCTAAAATATATCATTGAGCTTTGTAAACACAGTTAACCGTTTATTTTTGAGGACTGATGAGCAGGATTGAAAGGGTGAAGGAGGAAGCAAATCAGTTTAGAGCAGAGGGAAGCAGAAATCCCAGCATCTCATGGAGCCGTTCAATTGAAGAAGCAGAGGTTAATTTAATGGATGGTCAATCACGGTTTTTCACATTAAAAGAAATTTTACTCTGATACTGAGCATGTACCAAGGGATTTAGCCAGATTTACACATGATAATGTTTATGGTTCTATTTTATCATATTAATTTGGTTATTTTGATTTTTTGGGCCACCTTTGTTTAGAAAAAAATTATTCGTTATAAACAATGTCATCATAAGCTAGTCTGTTAATAAGCCAAAACTGCCAAAGCCATACTTCTCAAAATATTGATGCATTTCCAGATGGTAAAGTTTCTAGTTCCTTTTTTTAAGATCCCAGGAGGGGGTATTACACCAGGCTGTGGGTCTGTCTGTCTGTCTATTTATATCCACACAGAGTTATAAAAAAAACATAAAAAAAAAAAACAAATTTGCACAGTTGAATTTGATTTTTTAAAGAGTTGAAAATGTTATCAATTATTTGACTTTGGCTTTAGATGACTGTTTTTCAGTTTTGAATAAAAGGATGATGAAGTTGTGAAGTTGTAAATAAATGTTAAAGTAAGCACATTAGGGTCATCTAAGCTCTGTTATGTTGGCCTCAGGGACTCTCTCGTTTAGATACCTTCAAAATAAAAGCACATAACTATATACAGAGGCTAGGTGGTTTGAATCTCAACCCTCAGACCCTTTGATGCATGTCCTCTCCTTCTCTCTTCGTTTGTCTGCTACAAATTGCCACTAGTGGAAAAAACACCCAAAACAACTACATTTCAAGGTGCACTGTTCATTAAAAAATTGAAGCAAAGCTGTAAATCAACTTAAACAAACCTACACAAACATTGACTCACCCACTAAAAGGAGACGGTAATTCAGAGAAATTGTCCAGAATCTGTATCTTTGTGTCATCCATCCTGTGTTTATAGTACTTTATTACATTGGGATTAGTTTTTTAGTTGTTTTTTTTATATAATAGCTCGCTTTTACTATGTAGCAATGCATACATTTACATTATTGTCACTCAAACTGCTCAGCAATGCGAAAGTGAGAAATATTAGTGGCAGCATCATGCTGCGGGTTTTTCCTTCAGAGGGAAAATAACGGTGGCTGATCGAGTGAAATCTGACTATGCTTTAGTTTGGCCGCAAAGAATCAGAGGTTTCTGTGGTCCAGTGCCGTTTGTTAATTGTAGTTTGACAGGAAGATGTGCAGTTAGAAAAGGGGAAGGCATGCCGTTCCTGGACCAGGGTGGGGAATTGAACCATAAAAACTCCAGAGGTCTACAGCTTTTAGAAGTGGTTTGCTGCATTATCAATGATCCTCACCACTTTTTTAAAATCATTTTTGACGTAATTTGACATCATTCGATACAATTTTTTATGGTACTCGATTTTAATGAATCACTAAAACATCCCAGTAGAATACTTTTTAATTGATGGCTCTAATGTGACTAATTAGGAGACGCAGTTTAACGAAGAAGAAGATGGTAAAGTTGCTAGGCACTGCATGTTTACAGCCGGCAAACTGCAACTTCTTGTTGGAAACCTGACTCACTTTGTGTTTTTACCAAAAGCTGAAAAGGGAACAAGACAAACAGACCTGACCTCATAATGTTTACCTCTATGTTTGCCACTTCCTGAGTTAGAACAAGTGTTACCACTTTTTTAGTTGTTCCCATGAAGAAGACAGATTTTATTATTATTTTTTTTTTTTTTGTTCTTCAATAAAGCAGGTGTAATTTTAAGATATGTTTTCTTTAAATTATAGCTTAGGTGCAAAAAAAGAACACACTAAGAAAAGTTAAAGTAGATTTCAGTATCTACCTGCCTCCTCCATGGTCCCGAAACGACAAATCTGGCTGATGCTGCTGATCCAGCTGTTCATCTCCTCCTCAGTGTTTGCAACCAGGTAAAAAACACGGAATGATGTTTTCACCACAAAGAGGTGCTTCCCATGAAAGTCCCGCTTTACCCGCAGCTGGTTGTCAAGCATCTCCACCTCACATTCCTTTAGGTCGATGGTGCGGATGGGCTTTTTGGAGTTTTTGCTCTGGTAGTATTCAAGCACATCTGGATTGCCGCACATGCGCCCCGTCCGGAGCACAAACCAGCGCTTTCGCCACGCCTGCAGGTAGAAGGAAAGGAATGCTGCAGTTTTAATTAAAACATATTTGAACATTTTATATTTATATTTATTTTAAAGAAATCCTTTATGTGTAATGAATGCAGTTTTATTGTCCGTGCTTCTAATTTCTTGAATTTTAACTCCTGGAAGGAAGCTATGTAAATAACAGTGTTCCTGTAAGGTAATGAAAAAGCCTTACTTTTTAGACTTTCAACTTATAAGTACATCCAGATTTCTAATGCTAGAACTTCTACCTCCATCAAACCTTTTTATATGCAACCAATTGTATTTTAACATAATTTCTTGCCCTCTTTAAAAAAGAATACTGTTATACTGCAATACAATTAAAGCCACTATGTTAAAAGATGCACCATCGATCAGTCAGGGATCAGAATTAAATATTTTCCCTTTAATAGACTTTTGTGGGTGGTTGGCAGCTCAAATCTTTTTTACTTACAGTATACACTAAATGCATCAAATTTAAAAACTCCTACTATGCTTCCACTATAAATGCACTGTTTAATTCAAGGCACCTATTTTGAGTTTGATAAACATCATATAAAGATGATAGAGAATGCAATGCAATGCATTTTTCTATCAGAGAGCATGCATCTTATTTTTCCTTTTTTGCATTTCAATAAAAAAATAAATAAATAAAAACACCAACTGGAATTGTTCATATTTTGTAAGATCCTGAACGGAACTCGAAAAGGTAACGCTGTTTGTTTTATTCACCGATACCGATCGTTTCCTGCTTAGTTTTGGTTATTGAAACTGAAGAAAATATCTCTGCTTTCCAATATCAGGCCCTTCATGTTGGGCGAGGTTTATCTTTAAACAGATTTGGCTTAGAAGCGAGGATCGCCATACTGCAGAGATATAAATAAGGGTCCGTAAAGAGTTAAGCAACATAAGTAGACAAAGTTATATTTATCTTGCTCATCTTACTAATTAAATTGGGTATATTTATAAGCCCAGTATTTAACGTAAGGATTCATTTTGTAGTTCTTGTGGGTCAAAAATTTGAATGAGCTCTAAAAAAATTATAAAGTCTTTAATTTAACTTACAGTATCATACCAAATTATACTTATGGTATAATATGTTTTGCACCTTAATACTTATTTATCATGTTATTATTATTGGTGTTTGTTTCTGCACTGAGGCTGCAGCATGGTTTCAGCTGCTCTGTTACTCAGAACCCTGTTGTTGCTTTGTTGTTGCTCAGGATCAGATAGTCTCATCATTAGCTCTGCTCCCTGCAGCAAACTTAACAGCTTCAAACTTTTTTTTTTTTTTTTTTTGCTTTTGTTTTGGTCAGTAAACGGAACCTCAGCTCCAGTTTCCCAGAAGTGCTGAGAAGAGGAAGTTGACTTTATTTAGCAGAAAATGTTTAACAGAATGAAAGGTATTTATGTATCTCTTGTTTTAAGCTGAAAACTGGGTTTAGACTTTACTGAAAGATTATAATAAGCAACTGCCTAAGGAAATATGTCCTATTTCTGTCAGAAATTAACCACTCACAGTAAAACGCTATTATTTAAGTTATTAAATAAAATATTGCTATGAAATCATGTTAGGTAAGCTTAATCATTTCTTATAGGCTTTATGTTTTTTTTTAGTGTGTTTTGTTGGGGGTCAGATGAGAACACCTAGAATATGCATTTTGTTTTCTGTTTGTGGCACCCCCAAACCAACCCCCCTGAACTTATGTGCTCTTACCAGGAAATGGGTAGACCTGCAACACATTTTGTGCTAATAAACACTGCTGGGTTTTAAGAGGAAACCATAACTACAGATGGCAGTTTGATCCAGTGGCGTTCACCATATGCAAAGTTCTGAGCTGAGCTGCAAATAAGTTGCTTTGTATATCCAGCTCAATCTTTCAGGAGAAAAACACAATTGCAAAGGTGGTGATTAGATGTTTGTATAACATCTATTTACAGAGAAATATACAATAACGTGTTTTTTTCATGTTACAACAAAGTGCAGTTTCTGCACTTTGCAGTAATGTAGGCAAAAGGTCAAAAGAAAAAGCATTTTTTTCAAGGTAAACCCCATGATGCTTACAAAGTGTTTCCATGCATCTCTGGTTCATCCTTTTTAGATGAAGTTAACATTTTTACCATCATGTGACCAAAATAAACTCTGGTCACGTTCTGACATCTCAATTCCCAACTGGCTCGTTTATGCATTTGTAGAAATTACTCACTGACACACTAAGATATTGCCAGGTTGAGACTCTCCTCTGTCTACAACCTAATTGATATAAATAATGCTGTTTTGCATATTAGTGCATATTAACAGTCCCTCTCAGAGGTTAAACTTTTTAGCATTTTTGTTAAAAACGTTAAAATCAATTACTTTCAAGATAAAAATTCTGAAAAGTGTGGCTGCAGTTATATTCATCCCCTTTAATTACACGGCCGGAACTGTCTTTTGAAATCACATAAAGGAGGGAGGTTAAAACAGGGTTAACTTCTAAAATAGCTTGCAAAACCTATCAGGAAGCCTTGGGTCCTTTTGATTACTCTGGACGAGCTGCAGAGCTTGACGGCTCAGGTGCGGAAATCTATCAACAGGACAAATACTAGTTGTGTAAACCAAATCCTTCTTATATGGGAGACAGAGATTAAGTGAAGTCCTGATTAAAGAAATAAGCTCTATTTACAGCTTACCACTAAAGGAAACATAGAAGAAAGAGTTTTGGTCAGATGGGACCAGAATCAGAACAAACAAATGTCCATGTGTGGTGGAAGACCAACACAATAGTATAAACAGACCATCTTAAAGTAGAAAAATGTTTGCATCCTAAATCAGAGCATCTTTATGTGTTAAAATGGCCCAGTAAAAGTCCAATCCTAGTTCTAACTGACTCTGGTAAAAATTAGAAATTGATGTTAGCAGATGTTAAGCTTAAACAGTTTTTATTTCCAAAAGAATTGGTAACAACTACTCTTTTTTGGAAAAGTGAAGAGAAATACTCCAGGAACAAAGTGTCAGCTGTAATTGCAGTGAATGAGGCCTTAATGCTGCACAACTTTCATATTATCATCTATATACCAAATAAAATCCTTTTCCTTTCATTCTCTACTCTGTGTTGGTGAAGACATATGATTCTAATAATATCCAGTAAGGTTTATGGTGGTAATGTGACAAAAAATATCTTAAATTATTTTGTGTCTTTAGGTCAGTTCCAACTGTTACGATCGCACAGAATAATGTGTTGTGCACAAAGAAACAAAACCTCATGTTGCATTAACAGTGCTGCAGCAAGGTGCATAAAGGTTATTTAAAGCAAGATAATTGAAATTTCCACTGCACACCATGCCAGTAGTTCACATTTGAATGAGGAAAACAGCAAGGCTTTCTATCTAGCTCTATTAGTAATAATGAAACACAATAAGCAAGATTTGCATAAGTTTCTATTTCAGGCCCGAAACCCCTTACCACTTCAGCATATAGGCTCACACACCACCACCCAGGCTTTCCTTGAACTGCTGTTGTCAAATGGCCCTCTGCCTCCTCCACTTATGCAGAGGAAGTGCAAAAACAGCCATCATAAAGCAGGACTATTTCTGCTTGTCGCTTAAGTGTCTGACTGCTGCTGACAATGCTTCCCATGTTTCACAATTCACACAGTCAGCCTACAAAAACGCACACGCACACAGCAGTCCAACATCATCACATGACCCCAACAACCACAAAACAATGAAGGCTGGATGCTGTTCAGGAGAGCACATACATGCATGTACACTAACTCTACAGGAGTTGTATCTATGTGCATTTGGACTCATCTGCTTAGCAGCCCTGCATGTAGTAGGTGTAGGAGTGAAGTGAGAAAGACAGTGTTAAAGAGACTGGAATGACAATAAGCATGTCCAAGTCAGAGTGTGAGTATGAATCTACAAAGACACAAACGCAAGGTGAAACAGCACAGCCTCCCCTTCAGTGTCCCACCAGAGGACAAAGACAAGTGTCTCAGCTGTGCCTCTGTACTTACAAATCTCTTCAGCTTCTTCTCAGGGGGGGATTTAATGAGCCAGCCGGTGCACACCACATCCCCGGCACTCATCTTGGCTGCAGAGTGTGTCGTTCTCACGGCTGATCCACCGCCTCTCCTGCTGCTGCTGCTGTTCCTGCTGCTGCCACTGCTGCGAAACTGAGAAGCATATCCTGTGTTCTGTATTCAGCTCAGCCACTCCAAAAAGGAGGAAGTAAAGAGACAGATCATACTGACCGAGAGAGAGAGAGAGAGAGAGAGAGAGAGAGAGAGAGAGAGAGAGAGAGAGAGAGAGAGAGACGCAGTTAGATGTAGGGGAGAGAAAGAGAAGAGCTTGTTCCTCCTGCCTGATGGGGTGTTGATGAGAAGCAACATCCTACAAATACCAAACATTTAGCGACTGGTAATATTTATCATTTGTTTATGCTGTGTCTTATTTTTATACAGTGATTTACCAAACTATTAACACCACTTAAACTTAATCACATTTGTCACGCTGCAACCAATAGTTTTTGTTAATTTATTGGATGTTATGTATTTAGTATTTATCCCTTTTTTTTCCAGATAAAGAAACTGTTGATTCTGCAAATCAAGCTTTTATGGAGAAGCAGACATTTGCAAGAAAATAAGGGGATTCAGTAAACATTGGGAAAATAGGAGCTCTGGTCAGATCAGATCAAAACATCCAAATGTTTTATAACTGTCCCTCCTCACTCTGAATCAACTGTCCTGTAAGACACGGTGGTGGTAACATCATGCTGTGGGGAAGTTTTTTTTTCTTCTTACTTTTCATCAGAAAAAATATCTACGATCATGCATCATTTTATGTTTGACTAACACGTTATGTTCCAAAGAAACACTTTGTTGACATAATGTATTCTTTCTGCAAAGCACTGTAACAACATAGCTTATCCAGCTGATCCCATGGTGGGAGGCATAATTGCAGGTAGATGAAAATACAGTTAATAGTTAAACTTATAATATTACTATTTAAGGCTAGTAATTTTGTGATTTAAAGGTGATTTTAGTATATTTCAATTTTCTGCAATTAAGTTTTCTTTGTTGAACTGCTGATAAAATTGTTGGTTTGTGAACTGCTGCTTATTCCACTGTTTGTTCACACGTCCAGTGGCGTCTCTGATTATTCATCACAGAGTTAACGCCACACACCATGCAGGAACCTGCCTCTTATCTTAATAGTCATTAATTATCATTTGTTTTTCCCCATGCTTCAAACCTGCAAAAAACTTATTGATGTAAATTTACATATTTTGCTGTTTAGATTTCAAAATTAACTTATCATGTTCTGATGAAAAGAGGTGGTCAGAAACGTTGCAAAATCAATCTTACGGCACCGTTTTGGTGGTTCTTTGGAAATGGTTTACATAATTGCTGTGCAGTCTTTTGCATCAACTGTTATTGTTTCGATGGTATCTAAGATTTTATGCCGGGGGTAGCCTCTGCACCAACCAAAGCTATCAGGAACTGGTAGGATGATGCAGTTCAAAAGGCTTTACAGGCTTATTGCATTGTGCAACTATCAGCCTTTTTACAAAACGCTAAGTTATATGGCAAGTTCAATAATTTTATTGTCAAGTCAGAGTGAATTAATTAAAAAAACTGCTAAATTAATTTTAGCAATTTTTTTAATGCCCAATCTCATCTAAATTAGATGAGATTGGGCATAAATTCCAGTATTATGGCTGTAGTTTCCTCTGTGTTTAGCTTTTGGGGTAAATATCAATCCAGATAAAGGCTAGTATAATATAATGCAACACTTTTTTTTAGTGGATTAACTGTTTTGATTCCTCTATTTCTATTCTGTGAGGAGGACAGCCAACAGACACAACACACATGGCAGAGCACCTCAGGAATTGGAAGAGTAAGGGCCCCTTTTCAATCAAAAATATAAATTCATGTTAATGATGGCCAAACAAAGTTACTCTCAATGGATTCTTAACTCTTAAAATGAATATTACTATTATTAATCAGGTGTTGGGCAAGAGTAGATAACATTTATATAGTAGCTGTCAGTATGTGAACAAAAATACCTGTAAAGTGTGTTGAAGTTGTAAACTGTGATGCTAAGATGGCGATAGTCCAATGGTATGACAACAGACCAGTTTTTCATGGCTTCCAACTTTTTTGGTGCTGGCAGGGCAGAGTTGAACAAAAAAATGGCCCAACTTTTGGTGGTGCCTCATCCTGAGATGGTGAAGCTATATGATGAAGCAACCTGATTCATCAACTAAGTCTGTACTGTACACAAATTTGATCTTACAAATTGACCCTGAGGATGATCACACAAGTATGCATGCCTGTGGCATGCATACTTGGGATTGCTGTTGGGATTGCTGTTGAGTCAATCAGACCACACAATCAGCTGGTTTTCCTTAGATAGACAAATTTGAACCAATCTGACTGGATTCTCTGGCTGAATTGTGTTTGTAAAGTGCTCTGAGATGACATGTGTTGTAAAGATAAACTGAATCGCATGCTTTTAACATGGCTGTGGCCAACAGTTGGTTTGAATACAGGCTGGACGCAAAGAGGGCAAACATCAAGATGAATTTAGCCCAGTGTCTGGTGAGCGTCCATAAAACAGTGGAAGCAAAATGCAGAAGACCCATTATGTCTTTAGGACAACACCATGTGCCCTGCAGACCAGTACAAGAAAAAGACACATCTTGTGATAATTGCAACATCAACCTGTGCTTTGTGCCGCACCGAAACTGCTTCAAGGTTGTTCATAAAAAAAGAGAATAAAGGGAAGCTGTAATGTCTCAGAACAGAGTGACCCAGTAATCAGGTAGGACAGACAGTGGGTTAACCTAAAAAGCATTTATTAAAGCTACAACGAATGGTGTGTGGATCTGCAGCAGCAGCGGCTAGGACATCCGAGGTAGGTTACTCTGACGAAAGGAAACACGGGTTGGTGACCACGAAAAACCTGAAGGAGGATGATCTGAGTGAGTCGCTAACCTAGTTTAGAGTTCAGTCTGTGCCCAGAGAACGCGGTTGATATCAGCCGGTCAGCCGACAAGACGCAGCACTTGTGGCACAGAGAGTTCCAGATGCCGAAGCTTTGATGGACACAGAACTGACAGGAGATCAGATCCGAGCAGATGACGGGGGAAGGAGGTATAATCCAGAGGTGCGAAGTCAAGAAGCCGTTCCAGGTTCAGTCCACAATAGAATCAAACAGAATCTGAAGACAGGTCAGACAAACAGATTAGACAGGGGCAGGCAGGGTCACATATATGAAGACAGAAACGAGTCAGGATCAGGCAATCAGAACACTAGAAACACTAGAAAACACTCACACTCAAGAACAATCTGGTGCCCACAACTGGGACCAAGCAGCTTAAATAGAGGCAGGAGCAGGTGGATCAGATGAGCAGTAATAAGAATTTGGGCAATTTTTTCTTTTCAGGTAATCTCAAATACAGTCATACATCTATTGTGTTCATTTATATGTCCAGAGTGTACCATAACATTTCCCTTGTTACAAAATCATCCTAACCCTCAATGTGATGCACCTATGAAATTCATGTGCTTGAGCCACACAGACTCAAAAACATGCAAATATCCAGTGCCAGATGTTTGTCATACTTGATTAATTAGTATATGGAAAAAATATTCATTACATTTATGGATATCATTTCTAGGCACAACCAGGGGACAGAGGGTATCCGATTGGGAAACCTTAGGATATCGTCTCTGCTGTTTGCAGAGGATGTTGTCCTGTTGACCTCATCAAGCCAGGAACTCTGACGTACACTGGGGCAGTTTGCAGCCGAGTGTTAAGCGGACGGGATGAGGATCAGCACCTCCAAATCCGAGGCCATGGTTCCACCGGAGTAAGGTGGACTCCCCTCTGCAGGTCGCTGGAGAGTCCTTGTCTCAAGTGGAGGAGTTCAAGTACCTCGGGGTCTCGTTCATGAGTGAGGGATGGATGGAGTGTGAGATCACAGACGGATCGCATCGGTGCAGCATCGTCAGTGATGAGGTCTCTGTATCGGACCATCGCGGTAAAAAGGGCGTTGAATCAGGGGGCAAAGCTCTCGATTTAACGATCGATCTACATTCCCACCCTCACTTATGGTCGTAAGACCTGGGTAATGATCGAAAGGACAAGATTGCGAATACAAGCGGCCGAATGGATGGATGGATGGATGGATGGATGGATGGATGGATGGATGGATGGATGGATGGATGGATGGATGGAAAAACTCAGCCAAATCTCTCCAAAGTTTTTATGTCATTTTATGCCCCTCTTGTAGCATCCATTGGAAGGAACATGGAAAAATACCAATAAAAACAGGAGATAGAGAAGAAAAAAAAAAAAAAAAAAAAAAAAAAAAAAAAAATATATATATATATATATATATATATATATATATATATATATATATTCATCACTTTTTTATGTTGAAGAGGAAACAGAATCGTTTGAAAAAACTTTTTGCAGAAAAAATGCAGGTCTGAAGAGGTTAAAATATAGCAGATAAAATATAGCAGAAGAATTTAGCAGTTAGCACATGCAAGCCTTTCTTTTTTGGGGTGTGGGCCTTCAGCATTATGCAAATCATATTCTAATGACAACACCACACAAAATAATGGATCCAGAATATGCATATTTATATAATGCCATCATGCAAAGTGAGTTTACAAATCTGAAAGTCTGGAATTGTGACTGCAGGTCAGGTGCAAACTGACACGCAAACATTTCTCCTGTTATCTTGGCCCCAAAAGGAGACATTTGTACAAACCAAGAGGATGGAGAAAGATTCAATACGTATTTAGACTGTCAAAAATATCTATATTAGAATAATGTCAATAAAGGTATAAAAAAACAAGGTACAAATCAATATAGCAGAACAACAGAGAATCTTACTTAAATGTTCTCATAAAGAGCCCTAAATTATAGTTTATGAGGTTATCTATTTAACAAATAGTAAAAAAAAAAAGTCAAGAAGGCCAAAAATTCTAAACTTCAATAAAGAAATCTTTATATAATAAAATACATTGCACATATCTACAAAATACACATATAGTTTGTAGAATGATGCATAAATGCGTCCCTAATTATTTACATTTAATGATTTCTCACATACATCATGGCAGACAGTGAAATCATCAACTGAAATTTAGGGCTTATTTGTTTAAACAATATAGAAACATTTTATTATTAAATTAGGTTTTACACGGTTTTGTTTTGCATAATGAAATATTTTAAACTGTCACTGGGGCTCCTTAAATAGGCCCTAACGGCTGACTAGTTCACCTACATATTAAGTCATCTATGCTGGCTTTAATGGAGAAGGTTGAGAGAAAAAATATTATGCACTACTATGTAAAACCGCAAATTAATTATGAATTACACTGTAAAATAATAACACATATAGTCAGCTTAGTAAGCTGTTACATGTCAAGTAATCTGAGTATGTTATAGGTTAATATGTACCGGATCCACGGTCAGGAAAGAGGCAGCCCTAAACCTATAGATGATGAAGTCCTGGGTGGAGAGGGTCAGGTGCATCAGAGCAACCTTGAGCTTAACTTGTTAAGATAAGTGGAGTTCATTTTTTATTTATTTACATTTGAAATTCATTCCATGAAATTAAGCTCTTTATTTTTAAAAAAAGGATAATTGAATCTGCTTTTAAGGAATGGCATTGCATGCAGATTTGGTTACTTAACTATAAAATCAAAGGCTCAGATTTTTTAATTTGATTAAGACAGCAAAAAGGTTATTACTACAACAGCTGCTCTATATTTGAACAGCACATCCTGAGAGAGACACACTCTGTTTGAACAGATCCATTTTTTTACTGAACTTCTTCTCTTGAAGCATTCAGTCCTTCCTTTACAAGTTAAACTTATCTTTAATAAGAGAGCACAGGATGAACATGTCCAGGAGAATGCAAAGTCACTGAGGTTAATGCATCTTTTATAGTTGCATGGGTTCTATTAGTGTTCTAAATGGGAGTAAATTGCACTATTTAAGGTCTCATAGTGGTGTTTTTGTATGATCTTTTTTATTATTATTTTTACCATCCTTTGTAACCTCATTGGTAGTGTGCTTTTTAATAAATTTGTTTTTTAACTGATTTGGTTTACTAACAAATGTATAAAATTCATCCTTTTTCGAAGAAATTAATGCATCTGTGCAATGTAATTACTATGTCCAAGGCAAATAGATAAAAAGACTAGATATGGAGACTCTGTCTTGGACTATGAGAGCAATATTTTTTTTATTATTATATCAATATATGTTCAAACAAATCTGGCACTTAACAGCAATTCAAAAGAACAAAATGCATTAAAAGGTACATCTAGGTATTGAGAATATTAAGTCAACATTATTTCAACATAAAACATAAAACGACAAAATGCATAAAAAAGGGGTTCAGTATTAATGTCCATTAGTAGGAAGTTCTATCAACATTTTATACAGGTCTTCATAATTTTTAATATGTTAGAGATTTCAGATTTAAATGGAATTCAGATAAAATAAATACTAAAAATCTGTGGTGATTTTAGTAATCTCCGTTTGTGAATGAAGAATTTTGAGTAACAATAAGTGGTCTGTAGTTATGTGGAACATTTTTCTCACAATATACATTATTTTCTACATTCTGGTGATTTTTAGAGAATTGAAGTAAAGCAATGGCCCCCACTGAAATACTTGCATCTTAAAAATACTTTAAGCTAAAAATTTCACAACTTCGGTCATTAATTATTCTCTGCAGTTCAAGTAAAATAAACAATGGGGAACTAATAAGCTATTACTGGATTACTGGCACTGATACAGGAACCAGGGCAATTAAAACCTATGCAAACTTCACTGTGTGTGAATATTTGGTAATAGGCTAAAGATTAAAAATCTTAATTCATTATGTTATTAGTTTTTCTCACTATTGACAAAACGGCTCAGACCTTCTAGGAGGCTGTAGATTTTATAAAATCTCACCATGTCAATAGGCAGCACTTTTTGGGATGTTTCAGTTTTGGCAGATATGATGGAAATTAAGTTTTTAAACATATTCAATGGACCAAAATAAAGATAAATGAATAAAATAAGTAGTAATAAAAGAATAACATCATGAGTGTTCTTCTCTATGAATTCAGGATAACTGAGTTGTTCTGCACACCCTCTCTCTATGTGGTTGGTCTTTTCTTGGATGGCTGATCTTTTGAAAAATAAAATGCAATGATTCTTTTTCTTTTTCTGGATCTCCTATGGGGTTGTGAGGCAAACCTGAAAACTTTAAGAATTAAAATATTTGTGTTGGTTTAATTATTCCTAAATTCCAACTGGAGATTATTAAACTAGACGGAATTGAGTTTTAATTTCTGTCATTTTTAGTGTGACAACTCCAATGGGTGAGAGTTGACAGCCCTGTATGAGATTCCAACATAGCTCCATTCCTTGTTAGTCTGGACAAACGGTTTAAAAAGTGATCCTATAATCTGAACAGCAGGGGGCAGCAGCGTCTTCAAACAATCTCCGGTTGCTCACAAGTCAAGAAGAAGAAGTAAACTTTGCGCTGCTGACCATAGATATCCATAATAAAGCCAAAGTTCGTTTTGGCACAAATATCTCGCAAGGGATGTGACAAAAGTCAAAGCGCGGTGTCAACGTGCTGTGTCTCGCGAGAGCGCGTTTGTGTTCTTGAAGCAGCAGATTCAAGAAGCTGTAATGGCTAAATTGAGGTTGTAATGCAAGATTAACATATGCAAAAAAATAATAATTACAAATGAACTATCAATAATCATTTGTCAGCTGTAATTTTATTTGTGTACAACTATATGAACACACCAGTAAATAGTTTTTTTGTGCATTCACATTTAAATCAGATTTGAGTGAAAATCCTCTTCAGGTGAAGATTGGACTGACAAGTGTAATTTTTTTTTACATGGTCTTGCCTGATATGTCTTTTAGTGCAACTTCAAATTCAGTTTGTGTGTGTGCGGTTTTTCTTTACAGCAGAACATTTTGGCATACAAGTTCAGATTTTTGTGGTACAAATTCTCACATTGCATTCTCAAGTTTTCCCATTAAATTCACAAGTTCGTTCATTTTGGCACATATTTACCTTCTTACAAAGATGCCCAAAATGTGGAGAAGATCACAAATTAGAAGAGTGTAAAGAAGAACAAGAAAAATGTTGTAACTGTGGAGGGAACCATAGAGTCACGTTTGGAGGATGTGAAGTAAGGAAAAGGGCAAAAGAAATCGTACAGATTAAAACAACTAAAAACATAAGCTATGCAGAAGCAGTTAAGAATGTGAAGGAACGGGAAACAAGAGAGATTAAACAAACAGTGAGACAAACTACACAACAAAGCAAAGTACAGACAGAAGAAAAAGCCACAATTCCAGTGGAAAAACTAATATTATTCATAGCTTATGTTATCAACTGCACTGACCAAGCCAAACACAAAACTGAGAAGATTAAAATAATAGTGAGAGGAGCTGAAAAGTTTTTGGGATTTAAAGAGGGATCATGGGAGAACATAAATAAAAAGTTGGAGGAAGATGGGAGACCAGGACCTTCGGGTGAAAACGGTTCATGTTAATACTACAATGGAACGCTAGAAGTTTAATCGCTAATGGACAGGAACTTAAAGGTTATATTGATGAGCTGGAAGAACAACCGGAAATTGTTTGTGTTCAGGAAACATGGTTAAAAACAACATTAGATTTTGTGATCAAAGGATATGATAGTGTAAGAAGAGATCGACCAGAGGGAAGTGGAGGAGGATGTGCAATATTTATCAAAAAAGGAATACAATATCAGATATTGGGGAAAGGGAAAGAACTAGAATATGTAGTAATTGAGATATGGGAAAAAGAAGGTAAATTAAAAATAATAAATTTTTATAATCCATGTAAAACATTATCGATTGAAATAATGGAGGAGTTAACTGAATTTTTGGAAGGGAAGGTAAATTGGTGTGGAGATTTTAATGCAAATAGTACAGTGTGGGGTAAATGTAATGATAAAAACGGACAAGTTATAGAAGAAATAATTGAAATGAAAAATCTAGTATGTATTAATGATGGAAAGGGAACAAGAATCAATATAAGAACGGGGATGGAATCTGTTATTGATTTAACAATTGTCTCAAATGTTTTAGCTGGTATTTGTGATTGGTTTATTGATTAAAAAAATATACAATAGGTAGCGATCATTACCCCATAATAGTAAGAGTAGGGCTAAATTTAAATAATAGGAATATTGAAATTGGAAAAAAAGTATAATTTTAATAAGGCTGACTGGACTAAATTTAGATATCTGAGTCAAATAAACTTAGAAAAAGTAGACATGAGTATGGATATAAATGATTTAAATTTAATAATTGGTGAAATAATAATGGAAGCAGCAGATAATTCTATAAAGAAATCAGGGAGTAAGAATGATAAGAAAATGGTTCCATGGTGGACAAATGAGTGTAAAGAAGCAATAAAGTTAAGAAATAAAGCATTTAAGACACTCAAACAAAATCCAATTTATAAAAATTTAATTGATTATAAAAGAAAACAAGCAATAGTAAGGAGAACTATAAAGAATGCAAAAAGAGAATATTGGAAAAAAATTCTGTAATACGATAGGGAAAGAAACAAAAATTGAGAAAATTTGGAAGGTAATCAAAATAATGAATCATATAAAAAGAGAGTTTGACTATCCTGTACTAAAAATAGATGATACAAATATAATAAGAGATGAAGATAAAGTTGAAATATTGGCAAGAACATTTAGTAAAATTCATAGTTCAAATAATATTAGTGAAAATGGAAGAAAAGGTAGAGAAAATACAAAAATTTAATATAAAGATTTTATACAGAGCGTTGAAGAAACAAATAATTTGTTAAATGTTGAGTTTACAAAAACGGAATTGAACAATGCACTTAAAAAGACAAAAAACACAGCACCAGGTAAAGACCAAATCTGGTATAGAATGATAGGGCAACTTAGTGAAAAATCTAAAGATATAATATTACAACTATATAATAAAATTTGGGAGGAGGGAAAATTACCGTTGAACTGGAAGGAATCAATTATAATACCAATAGCCAAACCAGGAAAAGATAATTCAAACCCAGAAAACTACAGACCAATAGCCTTAACATCTAATTTATGTAAAATAATGGAAAAAATGATTAATAATAGACTAGTATATTATCTAAATAGTAAAGGATATATATCAAAATATCAAAGTGGTTTTCGAAAAGGGAGGAGCACTAACGATCCAACGCTCTGTCTAGAGCACGAAATTAGAAGAGCACAAGTAAATAAAGAAAGTGTAGTGGCTGTATTCTTTGATATAGAAAAGGCATATGACATGATGTGGGTGGATGGATTATTAATTAAACTATACAAGTTTGGTATTAAAGGGAGAATATTTAAATGGATTAAAGACTTTTTAACAGGTAGGAAAATACAAGTTAGAATAGGAGAAACTACTTCAGGAAAATATAAAGTAGAAAATGGAACTTCACAGGGGAGTATTATAAGTCCACTATTGTTCTCAATTATGATAAATGATGTATTTAAAGATATTGAAAAAGACATGGGGTGTTCACTATTTGCAGATGATGGAGCTGTTTGGAAACGAGGGAAAAATGTTGATTTTATTGTTAAAAAATTACAAAAGGTTATTATTGAAATAGAGAAATGGGCGTTGCAATGGGGATTTAAGTTCTCAGTTGATAAAACAAAAGTAATGTTATTTACTCAGAAAAAAATAAACAAGGAAATAAAATTAAAATTATATAAACAAGAGTTAGAGCAGGTAAAGTGTATAAAATTTTTAGGATTATGGTTTGATGAAAAATTAAAATGGCATATACATATACAAAAAGTTGTTGATAAATGTAAGAAAATCTTGAATATTTTGAGATGTTTGGCTGGCAGTGACTGGGGAGCAGATAGGAAATCACTAAAACAGATTTACACAAGTATGATAAGATTCAACATAGACTTTGGTTGTTTAGTGTACGGTTCAGCAGCTAAAACACATCTAACCAAATTAGACATTATCCAACATCAGGCACTAAGATTATGTACTGGAGCATTTAAAACCACACCAACAGCAGCATTAGAAATAGAAATGGGAGAAATGCCATTAGATTTAAGAAGAACAAAATTAGAAATCAATTACTGGTTAAATTTACAAGGAAATAATGGGGATCACCCAACTTTGGACATTTTAAATCCATGCTGGGAAAAAGAAAAGAAAGAAATGAGGAGTTTTGGATGGACAATTGAAAATAAAATAAAAAAAATTAAAATGAATAGTTTAGAAATGAGTCAAACAACACCAATATCAATTATACCTCCCTGGATTCTACCAGAAGCAACAGTAGATATGTCACTAATGGAAAAGAAACAAGATAAATCGTACACGGTAGATATTAATTTAGTACAGTTACATTTAGACAGTTATTATCAATATATTCAAATTTATACTGATGCATCAAAAATAACTGAGAAACTAGGAATAGCATTTGTAGTACCAGAATTCAATATAAAAATAGGAAAACGAATTACAGATGGATTATCAGTATACACAGGAGAAATGTTGGCAAAATTATTAGCGTTACAATGGGTAGAAGACATAAAACCATTAAAAACAATAATATGTTCAGATTCAAGCTCTGCATTGTTAAGTTTAAAAAATAACCAAACCGATAGTAGGATGGACATTTTATTAGAAATAAATCATACACTGTTCAGAATACGAAACATGGGGCTGATAGTTACATTTGTGTGGGTTCCAGCACATATTGGGGTAGTAGGAAACGAGAGGGCAGATAAAATGGCAAAAAGGGCAATTAAGCATTCTATTAGTTTTATAGTTAAAATAAGTAAATCAGAAGGAAAGAGTATTATTAAAGAGAAACTTATGGAAATTTGGCAAAAAAGGTGGGATGAAGATAAAACAGGAAGATGGTTTTATAAAATTCAGAAGATGGCAGGAGAAAGAAGAAATGGAAGAAGAAATAGAAAGGAGGAAAGAGTGATAAGAAGGTTAAGATTTGGTCATACAGGACTTAATTATACACTTTTTAAAATAGAAAAACATAAAACGGGCAAATGTGATTTCTGTGATAAATATGAAACCATAGAACATGTTATATTAGAATGTCATAAATATGAAAGAGAGAGAAGATATATGAGAAGAGAGTTTGAAGACATTAAGGAGAAGGTTAATTTATTAGATATACTGAGGAAAATTTTAGGGAGTAAACACATACAAATAATTATTCGATTTCTAAAGAAAACGAAATTATTCCATAGAATTTAATTATAGTAAGTGTGTTTGTAAGTGAAGGAATGATATACAAAGCTGTGCACAAATATGTATATATTTTTAAGTGTGAATGTGTGAATGTATGTTTAGAAGAAGTTAGGGTAGAATGTATCAGGATAAATATTTAAACCATCACGAACCACACTCCATACCAGTAAGTGGCGGTAATGCTACTAACAGTTTGTTGCCAACCGCCATAAAACTCGACAAGAAGAAGAAGAAGAATACCAGGTGAAGTGTCAGACACAAACCTGAAGTTTTCCCTTCCATTTAAACATTTAAAGTGTTTGAGTATACATTTTACTGTATATATATAAGCTAATATATTAGACACATATATAACGCGTTCTTAAATCTTTGCCATCCTTCTCGTTAGAGATGTTTTATTTCCGCCGCCATCTTTTCCCCCCCAAGGTGTAATCCTGGTTAGCAACCGTTACAGGCGGCTAATCTCCTTCTCCAAACAGTGTCTGCTATTACCCAGCACTCCATTGAAACGTATGACCTGTCTGTGGCCTTGGCGTGCAGTGTGTGCGGCTGCTAGTTCTCCAACGGACTTCTTTAATTGTAGCTAGCTTTGTGTCCGACCTGTCGGCAGTGTATCCGGGAGCAGTTGGAGAAGAGCTGAGCCACCATGCTGACATGTAGGAATGTATGGAAGAAGCTAACCCCTCTAGCTAGAGCCTCGTCAGCTGTCTGCCGGCAGAACGTGAGGAGAACAGGTAGGTGAACTCACTGGTTACCTTGTAGTCTTCCGGTTAGCTTATTAACACGATGCTTTGATTTGATACATCTAAACATTAGGATACCGTTCTGACTCTCTGGGTGCTTTTTTGTGATTGTTTTTAAAATAACCTTTGTTTTTAATGGAAAGCTAACTAGCTAATTAGGACATGTTGACACACATGTTTCTTAATGATTAACACAGTTAAAACTTAGTGTTTATTGTTTTTTATGTTACATGTGGCCCATAGAAAGCATTATTTAGTAGACAGATGTTCTGTGACCTTCCTTCTGATTGCTACCACATGGATCCACTCTTATCTCAGTGATTACATTTCCACCCCCTTTTGGAGATCCTGGAAGGATTGGATCAGGCACTGAAATTACATCATATAGTATGCAAGACTATTCTAACACCAAAAAAAACAAAAAACAAAATTATTACTATTATTACTATTTATAGCCAGCCTAATTCTTTATGAACATGGGTTTCTGCTGCCCTCATTTGCAAGAGGTGTCCATTTATTCCTCCCCAGGGTTCCTGCACATCCTTAAAAAGTCTTATAAGGCATTGAATTCTTCTATATAAAATCAAGGCCTTAATTGGTATTAAAAAGTCTGAAATCAGTCTTTCTTAGGTCTTAAAATTGTTGCCATATCATCAATAGGATTTTATTTACGTTACAATAATTGACATTATTTTTTCTTACATTTACCGAACCGCTCGCTATAACTATTATTGGTTCCGTCCCGATAGCGGAACCAATAAAATCTAGGGCTGGGTATTTTCGCCAAAGTCCTGAATCGATTTGAGTTTGATTCATACAGTTCTAAATCGATTAATTTCGATTCAATCTGTTTTTACAGTAATGAAAATGGTTCAACTGTTTTTCAAAATACTCATGTATTTTTTTTCCCCTTTCATATTAAACACAAAATGCAAACTTGTAAATCGGACAGTTTAAACTTCAGATGTGAACAAAACTGTCTCAAAAGTGCAAACTTGTTTGTGAAAAGGCAAAGCCTCACTCGAGCAAGCAGACGTGACACGGAGGGGACACATGCATCAGCTGCATTATCCTCACTGAACAAACCATATTTGCAGCGTTGTCTGTAACAACTACAGGGTGTTTGCTGGTCAGCCCCCATTTGTTAACGTCTCCGGTCAGCCTATTGGCAATATTTACAGCTGTCTGGCTTGAAGTCATCTTGAGTGTATCTTTCCTGCTTATTTTAATGTGAACGTCACGTGCGTCACTATAAAACTAATCGATCTCATTCCCTAGACATCGATTTTGCAAAAATGTAAAGGAATCGATTCAAAATCGAATTTTTTTTTTTTTACCCAGCCCTAATAAAAACGACGTTGCACCCGGACCTATAGGTGATGTGCCACTAACTTTTTATCTGGACAACGTGGTGAAGTTTAAATTCAACAAAAAATAGGCTATCCGTCCAAGAGTTTTCTGCATGCTGCTGAAACCACTGCCAGGGAATGTAGATGAAGCATGATAGGAATCAAGGCAGTGGAGACACATTTGGGAAACTCAAAGCTTCAAAATGAAGTTATGGAGAAGCAGCAGGTATTTCTCCATTCTGTTCCACCTTTGCTCTGCAACGCCTCCACAGCATCTCTCACATCAACAACAGCTCCAGTAGAACCAAATCTCTGGATAAAAGAGATTTAAAGTAGAGCGATTGAGAAAGGAACAAAAAAGTTAGTGAATTCAGTTCACTAATTGTTACAAATTGTGTTGCAACAATACCAGTATCTGATGGGGCCCTGATTCAACACTAACATGGTCGTATTGGCCAGTACCGACAAATAGGGCACCGATACCATTTTAGGAGCCAAAAGTTTATTCAACTATGGTCACCCATTCCTGGTAGGCAATAAATAGTTCTACTGGATTCACTTTTATTAGTCTTTTTCCTGCTTCACAAAGGTAGGCAGCAGCTTGACAAAACCATGATAGAAATTGTTCTACATCTAAGTATTATGCTGTTCTTCATATGTACACACACACATCAGTTTCAAACAGATCGGTATGGGCCGATACTGCACATACTGCACAGCCAGGTATAATTTTTTATTTAAAGTGGCATTAAAAAGTCTTTAAAAGTCTTGAAAAAAGTCCTGCCTTATGTTGTAGGAACCCTGCCTCCCAGGGTTTAATGGTGCATTTTATATTGGGACATATGTATTAGCATGCTTTTTTACAGGCATAGATTTCATGCAAATTAATTAATCTAAAACAGTATTAAAGGGACATGGATATAATGCCATTAGACCAAGAATAAAAGTCTCAGTAATTTTTGTTAGGGGATCTGTTTGGCTTGTAAAGTAGTCAGATTTAGAGATTTGTTGTTAAATGGAGCCCTATAGGCAGAAGTTCAACTGAATAAATTGATTACTCGCCTTCATCTGCCTATAACACAGCCAATCAGCTTTGAACCACGCCTCCATGAGAGCCAAGCGGCATCCAAAGTTCATCTTAAAAGGCCTCTGATCAGCAACTCGTCTGTTACCTAGTGCACAGGCAGTGTTGGGCAGTTTGACTTCACTCAGATGACCCCGTTTCAACCCACCTCCATCCCCTTCTCCTCCATCGTAGCTAAAACTTACTCAGAGTGTCTGGTTCTGCCAGAGGTTTCTTCCCAATGGAGAGTTTTTCCTCTCCACTGTCGCTTCATGCTTGCTCATCATGGACAGGTTCTCTCAACCTATTCTATCCAACTGGACTTCCATCTTCCGGGTCCCTGAGTGAAGCTCTAATATCAGCTCACGCAGTCCGCTGGATCTCACCATAAAGCTCAGCAGACCGTCTCACTAACCATCTCCACTCCACCACCAGTTTCAGGCCTGGGAGGGAAACAGCCCTATTCTTTGCTCCTGTTCATGCATATCTATCAAAATTCGGTGCTATGTTTCCTGCTGAGGTCTGAGCGCCAAAGACTAAGTAATTATATAAATACATTTCTTCTAATTGTCTTTTCTCTCCGTGTGAGTTTTTGAGATTGAACTGACCTTGAAAAAGCTAAAAATAATATAGTTGAATTAAAAGGAGAGATTTGTAACTATAGAATTTATTTTCACATCAACTGTTTTCAACTGTGAGAGAACATTCTGTTGAAACAAAATTGGGTGTAGTTTGCCCTCTTTTTTTTTTTTTTTTTTTTACTAAAATAATCATTCATCAATTCTGAAATTAGGATGGAAGTCATATGGAGGCTGAATCTTGTAAAGACAACTTAAACATGCTTTAAGCATTAAAACAGTTCCTCTTTAGAGTTAGTTTAAAATGTTACCAGCTTTAATTAAAGAAAGTTCACTTAAATAAAAAAAAAAGGATTATTTTTGGAACAGGAATGAAGGGAGAAAAAAAAAAGCTACCTCCCGACTGAAGCTCGAGACATTCAGTAAAATCAGTTATCCCTAACGGAGCAAAACAATCTAACATCACTAAGGCTAGAAGGAATGGAGAGGAAAGCTCTTCTTAATGCTGAAATTCAAATCCTTAGATTAGGAGAAATCCTTAGATTTCAGGAGAAAAAAAATACGATGCAATTCTCCAAAACGTTCTACCAGCTGTGATGTATTAAAAACCGCAAATTTAACAACTGTGGCTGAAAAAAGCAAAAATAAAAGCTAGAATGTTAACACCTGGGGTGTAACCAACTTATTGAGCTTGCTGGAAGCAGGGATTTTATTAAGCCCATCCATTGCTGGGAGGATGGATCTTCTATAACGCTTGTTTCTAAACTTAAGGTACAGCACTGCAACTTCTTCATCCTGACATTGTCCAACAGAGATTAGATTTTTCCAAGAGTGTTTTAAATTATTGATTTCCAGGCACCTGTCAATGTTTCCCTAGCCAAACAACTTAGGAGGGCTGGGAAATGCGGCTCTAATGTAAACTCCAAGGGAATTAGGTCAGTTTAACAGTTGAAGAAATGCTCATAGGTCTTAACAGAAAGAGGGAAGCATAAATTATATATATCTTGAAGCATGATGTTCAAAGTGATGGGAAGAAACTGTGGGTGTACAAGCTTTCCTCACGCTGCTTGAATTTTAGCTCATTCTTAGTATCATGGACTTAGCTGGATGGAAGAGGAGAAGTCGGGCAGATAAAGCTTTAAGTAGGAAAGCAGTCAGTCTGGGAACTCTGGAGGAGCTGCAGAGATCTGTAGCTCAGGTGGGCATTGTGTCAACAGTTGTTCCATCTTTATCGCCGGTGTTTATGGGTGCTAAAAATTCCCAACAGTGTCCAAAAGGCTGATGTTCAATCCTTTAGGCTGCCATGCTAAAGCTATAAATGATAGGTGACTCTGTTCATTCCATCCTAATGTTAGAACACGGTGCTGGCAGAATCATGCTGTGGAGAGGACAAAGAAGCTGGTCAGCGTTGACCTGGAGTTTATTCTCTGCTGGTTCTCTGGGTCATGTAGTCATAAAAACATGAATATTCGTTTAAATGGCTGCTATAAATTACTATTTGAAGGAGAATTTACTAGAGCTTAAATTATGAGTTTAAGCTTTGAAAGAGAGAAGAAAACCATATTAGACTAAACTTAAGAAACTCTGCTATTAGTTTGAACGGCATTAGAGTCCCTGCAGGGTCCTGCACCAGATTATTATGCTGGAAAAGAAAATTAATAGATGGACTTTTTGCGCTGTATGCCAGAGGTCACGGATTAACAAATTCGGACCCACCTGCTGGCTCATCCGGACTCAACCTGATTTAAAACATTTATAGATTACCACATGTTGTCTGATGACAGTGTCTTACTTCACTTGCGCTGCTTCTCCTGTTAATATGGTAAAGCCCTCCGGAGGCTCCAGGCTGCATGTGATACGAATTAGCCAAAGAGCTGTTAGCTGCTGTTAGCTACTTTTAGACACAGCAGGCAAATCTTTGGCAAGGCAGGCTATGGGAAAGAAGAAAGCGAAAGAGAAAAAGAAAGCAGAGAAAGTGTGGACTGCTGGAAGAACCGCGGTGAACTGGTGAAAGAAGAGTGAAATGGTGTGCTCAAAAATGACCCTGCACATTTTGAGTAGGTTCGGCTCAACCTGCTGCTGTGAAGCAGGATTCACCACCATAAACATAAATATGGATCCAGGCTCAAAATAAGCTCCTTGATATGTGGCTTTGTCTCCAATCAAACCCAAGTTTAAAGCCTTGCAGGGCAGCATAAAGCCCACTGCTCTCATTAAGCCATAAAACAGGAAGAAACAAACGGTCAGTTCAGGTGCTTTTGTAAAAAATGTGAATCAGGAAATTGTCTATATACCAATTTTGTTGTACTCTACTTAAACAAACATTTTAGATTTTAAAATAGAAAATGTTAAAAAGAAAAAAAAAAAAAATATATATATATATATAATTTTTTTTATTATTCAATAAAATGAATTTTTTTTATTCAATAAATATATTCAACGTGGATGCATAAACACCTCATTTTATTTCGGTGGTAAATTCTGTTTAAACTAACAGATTATAATTAAAAATGTCTCCAGACCTTTACTGGTTATTCAGACCCCACTGAATTTTAATTGGTTACCCATGTTTTATGCATTTAAACATGTTATTTAACAGTTGAGGAAAAACTCTATGTATTTGTTTCTCCTAGAGAATAGCCCAAAAACAAGGATCATCAGAAAGGCTTTTTAACTGATGGTATAATCCTTTATATCAGAGCAGTTCTATAAATGATTCTTTTTTCCAGGCTTAAACAATGCCAGAACACCACTGTGTGTGCCTGTGGCTCACATGTCCACGGGGCCAGCGGGTGGAGGTGGAGACAACCTGAAATACGCCCTCCTAGTCGGAGCAGCCTTTGTTGGTGGCCTAACATACGTGAGTTAGCTAAATCTGTTGTGGCAAAACAACAAACGAGGATTCCTAAATGTCTGGAAAGCATAAAAACCCCTAGTCTGCTCCTAAGTTGAAAAGTTATTATTTTAATGTTTTGCAGGCTGTCGTTACCCTAAAGCGAGACCAGCAAAGACATCAGGAACGTTTGGCAGAGATCTCCTCCAGGAGGCAGAAATCAGCCGCGAAACAAGCAGCCACACCGCTCCAAACAGAACCCCCTGGTCAGCTCCTTATCCAGGAATAACTTTATCTCTGTTATATAGGGACATTTAAATATATGTGTATGGAACATAATGGGCTTATTTTAATTCTCCTTGTGCTTTAGCTGCTGAAGCTGCACAGACAGAGGGTGAGTGCTTCCTTTATGTCTAAGATGAGATCAGGATTTTCTCCACATAGTCAGAATTGTATACAATGTAAATCATTTAAGCTTTTTGTCTTTTTTTAATTAGAGAAACTGACTCTGCAGCTCTCAGTTCAGCTCCCTCTTTACTGCCACATATGCATATTATGATTAATCACTTTAACTAAAGATTATATATTTTTTTATTTATCTGATTATTATCAGGGAACATTTATATTATATATAAGATAAATGTTATTTTCCCTAAAGAGGGGATTTGTTTTAGCAGCCAGAGAGAACAAATGCAGAGGAAGTACACGAGTTATCCAATGTTTCTGTTTGTTACTCAGCCCACCTAGAGCCGAAACCTGAAGTCCCAGCGGCTGAGGTCGCTGAAGCAGCAGCTCCCAGCGAAACCACTGAACAGTCTCCAGGTTAGTTTTTAACCCATGCATGGTTTACTCTGCCTCCTGTTAAAACTGATATCTTTGAGGTTAAACTGCACGAGTGTTTTTCTGTTCTTATTCCGTGGTCTCTATCCAGATTCTTTGAAAGTTCCCCAGTGAACCGGGACGACACTGCTGTGCCGCATGCATCTTTATGTAACACTGTTTACAGTTTCGCTGCAGCTTTTGGAAACTAACTTAACTTCTGTTTTTTTGTAGGTCACTTTTTTTTTTTCTCTTTGTAAATATGCCAGCCTGTTCGCTGCCATGTGTCCTTTTAGGAACTTTCTGTGAAGGCCTGAATCTGTGCTGGACTACTTTTTTATTTATGCTGCTCTTCCAGTTGTGGTTCTGCCAGTGTAAATATTCCCGAATCAAAGCATGGATCCCCTCCATTATTAGTGCAAACCTTAATTTATGCGTGTTACATGTTTTGCATTTACAGTTTATGATCAGGTGACAGAGAAGAAAACAGCACCCCCTACTGTTACTGTAGCGCATCCTTTTACAATTGTCCTGTGGCGTGATCTACATGCTCTTTATGCCTGATAATAAACCTGAAAGGGTGGTTGAAGTTGTTAAACTAATACTTGGTCTGAATGACCTCAGGAGTTTGACACAAACCACAGGGGATATAAAAATGATCCCAAAACAGGGGTTTGTTTCTCTCCCAGCGCTGTGAGGAACAAAAAAAGTTCTTGTTCTGGATCCATCATCTGGGAAGAAGTTGAGTTTTCGAAGACAAATATTTCTTCTGTCCAGAAACTTGAAAGAAATGGGGTTTCTAAAAGAGGAATGCTTTTTTTGCTTTTAAAGACCAGAATGTATTCGGTCAGCCTGCCACACAGCTCGGTCGGATATCGTATGGCTAACACTATTCTAGAAAAATATAAACATTTGAAACAGGCTTCTTCAGGACACCAGCTACATAAAGAACATTCTTTATCAACTGTTTTAATTAGGGATGCACGATATTGGGATTTTGGCCGATATCCGATATGCCGATATTTTAAAACTCGTAGCCGATAACCGATACCGATACTGATGTTAAAGCTGGACAAAAATAAGTAGCCATTGAAAATAGCAGTTTTGTTATCCATTTCTGACACTTTGAAAAATAATATACTCAAATATATTTTCATATGCTGATATCTAATAGATAAAAAAAAAAAAAAACACGGTATCGATCTATTTTACTTTCAAAATCTCGTGAAATTTCATCGTTCTGTTACAAACTCTCATGATATTTTGCAAATTCTTGTGAGATTTTGTTAGTAAAATAGATCGATACCGCGTCAATATATCAACATATAAGAATATGGCAAAATTTCGTGAATTTTCAGGGGATTTTGTAGCATAACGATGACATATAGCAATATTTCATTAGTAAAAGAGATTGATATGGTGTTTTTAAATGGCAATATATCAGCATATGAAGATATTGTGATATTTTAATGTATCAATATTTTTTCCCTCATCTTTAGAAGTTTTTAAGTCTGTAAAAAAGAAGTTTTTGAAGAAGAAGAAGAACTAGTATTTTTTTTTTTTTTAGACTTTAGAAACTCAGAAGCTGATCAAATATCGGGTTAAATATCGGTGGGGTGGCCGATATTCAGTTTTAAGGCCGATACAGACCGATACCATTAGGGGGCAGATTATATCGTGCATCCCTAGTTTTAAACATATTTTGAATTGGCCAATACCGAAATGGAAAAAAAATATGAGGACAAAAAATGGAAATATTAAAAATAGATTAACAGTTCAGTTTAATTTTTTCTTTATCGTTTATGATTCATATTTATTGTTTGGAAACTAAATCAAAACTGTCATCATGAGTAGAGATGTAAGACGATAAACCATAGGATAGGTGCCCCCCCCCAATACGTGTCAACATAGGTTTGAAATTGGCCCAAAGAGGGCTTAAAATTCGTTATATATTCCAAAGTATTGGCTAACCCATCCAAAGAACAGAGGTTTAATATTCATATACAGTCTATATAGACAGTCTATACAGTCTATATAGTCAATATACAGGCGAATAAAACGAGCACTAAGGCATGCAGACTGTCTCTGTCTCTCTATCATCACCATCAGATCATCAACACCTTTGTTTATAGATGTGGGAGATCTGCCTTTTTTTCAGTGTAGTCCTGTTTCTCTGATGGTGACTGCTCTCTTCAGCTCGTCTGCCTGCCTGTGTGTTTCCTAGACGGGGGCTTTTACAGTTGCATTTTGCATCTCTGCTTCTGTCTTCTTGAACCCCAGTCGGCCTCGGCAGATGGCCGCTCACACTGAGTCTGGTTCTGCTGGAGGTTTCTTCCTGTTAAAAGGGAGTTTTTCCACTCCACTGTCGCTACAAGCATGCTTAGTGTTAGGGATTGCCTTTGAGTCAATGAGTCGATGCAATCAACTGGTTTTCCTTATATAGTAAACTTTAAATCAATTTGACTGTTTGATCTGGTGAACTGTAAAGTGCCTTGAGATGACGTGCGTTGTGAATTGGCGCTTTATAAATAAAGTGAATTGAAGTTTAAGTTTGTTAGTAGATTTGATTTTAGTGGTAAAATGGCACCAAATCCACGATGATGTTGTCCTTTGTCACTCCTAACCACTGTTTTTTTCCTAGTGACTATTTCGATGTTCCCCATTTGATTCTGCAATGATCAGAGTTTATTTTACTTGTGTAAATGATCTCCTTTCCCTCCAGTTTTATTCCACATGGACATGTCTGTTACCACCATGGGATCATAGACTAATTGTGCTTCTTATTTTTATCCCTCTGACCTGCTCCTTTTTTCTTACATAGCCTCCAAACCTGCCTCTCCAAAGCTGCCCTCACACGCCCCCTACCTGCTGATTGGTGGAGGTACGGCCTCTTTCGCTGCTGCTCGCTCTATCCGAGCCAGAGACCCTGGTGCCAAGGTCAGTCAGGCTTCTGTGTATTTATCAAACAAGTATAGAAAATAATTAGTGTTCCTCACTGGTAACATTGCTGCTGCTGCAGGTGCTGATCGTGACTGATGAGCCAGATCTTCCATATATGAGGCCTCCTCTCTCTAAGGAGCTGTGGTTCTCTGACGACCCAAGCGTCACAGAAACTCTGCGGTTCAAACAGTGGAACGGGAAGGAGAGAAGGTGGTTTCCCAGTCCTCTCATGCAACCTTTGTAGATTTTTTACTTCAACCTTTTTAGTAACTCTGTTTTTGAGTAGTTTTATATCTCTGTCCCTCTTAACTATGAGTTGTTTCCTTTGCTCTGAATTAGTTGATGAATTTCACTTGTGACCTTTCTGACATTATTAGAAAGTTCAGTCATTGTTCTGGACAGATGCTGGGATTAGCTTTTGTTCAGTTTAGCATAGATGGAGATGCATTGGTGTGATGCTGCAAGTACTAATCTTCATAGTGTCTTAATGAGGCTATAAAACTGACAGGAACGAACAGCAAATGTCACAAAATAATTAGATTTAATGTCCATAAAAAGAAAAAGTTAATCTCCCTGTTCTTAGAAACTGTTCATCCTCAGCTTGTGAAACTCTGTGTGCTTCCAGGGCAGTGATTGTAGTTACTGAACAAAAAGTCCATTTAATGTTTGCACGTTTTAGGCTCCAGAGGTGTGATGCTAAACCACTCCTGATATTGGAAACAGAACAGGAGACATGATGGACTGATTTAAATAAATGCCCAAACACACCAGGTCTGCACTGCTGGTGTTTGTGTATCAATGGTGTGTCCGATATGATTTTAAAAGTTTGCTTAGAATGACAGACATTGATGAACAAACCAGAAACATTTTTTTAAGCTCTTTTGCACTAATAAACAGGAGGAAAGAAATACAAATATGGGTCAATGACATTGCAAATATCACCGACCATACCTCTTTTTACATTTTTTTTCCCTCATTTATTGCAGCTGATCTCTGCAGACTTGAATAAATACAGTGAAACACAAAGTTAGGCAGAAGGTATTTAGATTTGGATGGTTCACATGCAGACCTGTGACTTGTTCAGTGTTTGATTTAGCATCTAAAATGGACAGCAGAGGTAATTAATTATCTGCCATGACAAAAACATTATTACCAGATTTATTTGATGGAGTCTGTCCTGTGCAGCCCAGTCCAGACCAGCAGAATCTTCTTTCTGTATTTAAATGCAGCCAGAAATGTTATTACTTTTACAAATTTTACTATTTTAGTACTTTTATTTAGTTTTTTTGCTGTGCAAAAGGCGACAGGATGGGAGGAATAAGAAAATAATAGAGGAATTTTTTTTTTTCCACAAACATGATTATTTTCTGTCTCCACAATATGGAAAAATAGAAAATGAAGTAAAGTCCTCCATCTGCAGTTTTTCAAAAACTGTATGGTCTGCAGACTGATTGACTGGTTTCCTTTTTATCTTCTCAGCTGCTTTTTAGAGGGTTTGACTAAGTAGAAGGAATCAGACCCCGACAGGCCGTAGCCATGCTGCTGATGGATAAAGTTAGTTTGGAGGCCAGTTGTGCGTTCATTCCTGGACATGTGATGACTTTTTCCAAAATTAGCTTTTATTTTGATGATCTGTGGTTAAATCTGGACCAAAAGGGTCGATATCTTCTGGCTACTGCTCCTTTTAACCCTGCTGTGTTTATTTGACAGCATCTACTTTCAGCCGCCATCATTTTACATCGATCCAGAGGATTTGAATAGTGCTGAAAATGGGGGAGTAGCGGTCCTCGCTAGCAGAAAGGTTGGTTTATAGAGCTAATGGTAATAGGATGAAACACTGGACTAACTTTACATGTTTTCATTTAGATGCATCCAAGCTCAGTGACACAGACATTAATAATACAACATATTTATGCGTTTCAGGTGGTTCATATGGATGTGAGAGGAAACAAAGTAAAACTGGACGACGATACAGAGATTTCTTATGACAAGTGTTTAATTGCTACTGGTAAGCATTCAGGATGTAGTTTTAATTGACCTGTGCGTGATGGGATCTAATTAGGACTTCTCTTCAGGTGGGGTCCCGAGGAATCTGCAGGTAATCGAGAGAGCAGGAGAAGAGGTGATGAAGAGGACCACTTTATTCCGCAAGGTCAGAGTTTGGCCACTAGGTGGCGTAAGATTAGCAGGGGCTTTATTTCTGCAAAGCTGGATGGATCACAATTCAAAATATAGTCAGTATTTATATAAATTCATTGTTTTGATCTTGAATTTTGATTTTATTTTTAATAACAGATCGAAGACTTTAAAGCGCTGGACAATGTGTCGAGGAACAAGCAGTCCATCACCATTATTGGAGGTGGATTCCTGGGCAGTGAACTGGCCTGTGCGCTCGGCAGGAGATGTAAGGCTGCTTGACAAGCTGAGAAGGTTTCAGGATAAATCAAACTGATGGTTCTAGGTAACAGGGAGAAACCTTTCTGCTTATATGTCTATCATCATCCCTCTGCTTTTAGCAACAGAGTCCGGGTTAGAGGTGATTCAGATGTTCCCAGAGAAGGGCAACATGGGCAAGGTTCTCCCCGAATATCTGAGCAACTGGACAACGGAAAAAGTCAAGAAAGGTACAACTTGATTTATCCTGGTGATATTAATATAATACCTTTGTTTTTGTTTTTCCTCTCATTACCGTTTTTCTATGTTTTGTTAGAGGGTGTGAAGGTCCTCACAGAAGCACTGGTGAAATCTGTGTCTTACAAAGATGATAAACTAGAAATCAAACTCAAGGATGGACGATTGGTGGGTCCCATTTTAGCCAAACATGTCCTGGTCTAAAGAACCAGACCTTCCCCTCACTGAACTGTTCATCTTTGCCCTGCAGGTGAAGACGGATCACATTGTTGCTGCTGTCGGCCTGGAGCCAAATGTGGACCTTGCTAAGTCAGCCGGTCTGGAGGTGGACTCTGACTTCGGTGGCTATCGGGTCAATGCGGAGCTGCAAGCCAGGTCCAACATTTGGGTGGTATGTTAAAAAATCCCATTTCTGAATTTAAACCATGTCCAAGATTTTTTTATATATAATTTTGGTGACATTAGTTTTTCAAGGTGTTTAAATTCTTGATCTTTTGGATATTTGACCTTTTTTTTTCTATATTCATTTTGCTGCTGTAACACCAGAATTTCTAGCCTGACGTAGTCCTACTCAATTCTAGTCAGAATATGAGTCTGATACTGCTCCATAGAGCTGTGATTATGGGGCGTGTTTTGAACGAACCAGGAAAAAAAATGCCTCTTCACTCAATTGGATAGACCTACAACCAATAAGAGCAACGGAGTGCGTGACGTATGTTAAACGAGGCCTAGTTGTTGTCAGCAAAAATCAAAGCGTGCAGTTTCACGCCTAGAATAAGAAGATGAGACTTGATCGCGTTTCTCTGTTCCTCTTTTAAAATTAATTTGCTGTCGATATCTTCTAGAACAGACCTAATAGCAGAATCTACTCACCTCAACTCTCCAGGCAGCCATTGTTGTTGTCACCCTAGCGCGCATTGGTCACGTGGTTGATGACGTTACTGTTGATCATCTGTCCATCATAGTATAAAGCCCGCCCTGACAATTTGATTGGATCGCCTGACAGTGGGCGATAATACTCGCGCTACTATGGAGCAGAGCCAGACCGAACTTCCTGACCTCAAACCTTGTGGGCGGGACTAAGTTCGGAATGGCACCCAGGCTACAGAATTTCCCCATTGTGGGACAGAAAAAGGATTTTCTGTTTGATCATAGTGCCCCCTTCTGGTCAGATGATTTCTTGGTCCAATGCAGTTCTGTTGCATGTACCTCTTCCAAGTTGGATTATTTAATGAAAGAATAAAACACTGGCACCAAACAGTCTGCAGGGATTATGATTTAAACATGTTAAAAAATTGTTTTAATAGAGGTTCTATTAATGGAACAAATTACCAAATAAAATTAATCAATTTCCAGTTTATGAGTAGCAAATGTTTGTTGAATCCTTAAGACCATCCTAACCACAATTTATTTTCCTCATCTCAGAAAGTATAGATATATTATTCATACAGTAAATTACAACAGCATTCAGTGCCTCATAAACCAAAGTGGTGAGTAATCATTTAAAATATAGATGTTATGTAATAGAAATAATTTGACCTACAGAGAAAATCTGACTTTACAGATTTCTAGAAATCAGTGTGGGGAAGCCACAAAGCGTATTGTTAAATAAAGTCATTGTTTAGACTCCTGCATTCAAGGATGTTAATAGAAAGTTAGTGGAAGAAAAAGTTTAGTAGGAAAAGGTGCCATGTTTGTGTTCCTAATATTGAGTCTTATAAACTATGTTTAGTGGTCTTTTTTTCTAAATTCCTCTTTGTTTTATATTAGGCTGGAGATGCAGCCTGTTTCTATGACATCAGGCTTGGCCGCCGGCGGGTCGAGCACCATGACCATGCCGTGGTCAGTGGGAGGCTCGCTGGAGAGAACATGACGGGAGCCAGCAAACCTTACTGGCATCAGTCTATGTTCTGGTGGGTTCATTATGTAGAAGCAGTTGTATCATTTTTCTTTTTTGTTTGTGTGTTTTAAATTTTTGGAAGGGCTTTTCAGTTAATTGCATTTGCAATATATTTGCAATTTTAACTAAACAAAATATTCAAATCCACTCAGTTTTCGTCATATTCCATTTAACAGTAAGAAGCTGATGAGTCCAGCCCTCTAGGTGGCAGTAATTCGCTTAACATAGACTATAAGTAAGTAATTTAATAGAAACAGTAACAGTAAAGTCCTGCTAAAATTGGCCTCTGGATAAATAAACTTTAATAAACTCAAGGTCATGAAAACTATGAAACCCTGCAGTGAAACATTTACATGCTAGTGGTTAGTGCAAAGAGAAATCAAAGCAAAATAGCAGTTTTTTATTTTTAAGTTTTACCAAAATCGTTCAGTCATACTTTTTAGTTGTAGTTTGTTCTACTTATGGTTTATTTACTGCAACATAATAATTTGGTTCTGAAGCGGCTGTTCTGAGATCTGTTGTTTTCACAGGAGTGATCTGGGACCCGATGTCGGCTATGAGGCTATTGGGATCGTTGACAGCAGCCTGCCGACAGTAGGAGTGTTTGCCAAGGCCACTGCTAAGGACACGCCCAAAGCTGCTACTGAGGAGTCGGGTACGAGCGCTCTTGGTTTGGTTATTGGACTGAAATATGCCAAATTCCAGGGCAATTATTTTTCTTTTTTGTGAAAATGTACATTTCGGTCCCAGTCCTTGCTTTTTTCAGCCCTGCTCAGAAATCTGTACAATCCCATATTAGTAGGGCTGAAAACTTATAACCAGTCCTGAAAAAGTATTGATAGGATCGATTGAAAATCGATGCTGTATTAGGGGCATTACGGCATTATTGAGAGAAGGTTGAGTAAAATAAAAGTAAATCAAGAGATATTTTCTTTTACTGGGACATAAATGATGCAGGTACTGAGAGACAGAAGACAGTATTATAGCTAAACAAGTTGGTAAAAAGCATGAGAAAAAGCTCTGATAAATTTCTACATGTAAAGTGTTGATGTAAAAAAAAAGACATTGATCATTTTCCTTCCATTTGGGAACCATGCTGTACTTTGTGCTGATCTGCGGCATGTATGGTGCAAGGCAAGGACTACGTTGTTAGAGCGGAAATAATAATACAGTGGAAAAAATAAATGCTGATGCTACGTTCACACCACAAGCAGCACAGGCAGCAGAAGCAGCTTGTTTTACATGCAAAGTCAATGGTTGACACACATCAAGGTGCAGCAAAAGGTCCTGCACCGCGTTTTGAGTAGCAGGAGCAGCGCGTCCTGGCAGCTGAAACAGCGCGTCATAAGCTTCTGAGCATCTGACACGTGCAACGCGCTTCAGAAGCAGCAGCTGCTGAAGTTGGGAAAATACAAATCACTATGATCACTCCACAGAAAGTTCATCAACACCTAAATTAACTTAAAATGTTGAAACCTGCCAGTAAAATATGTTCAATTTTATTAATCTTGTGCCTGAAGTTTGGATTACGTACGGGAAAAATGTAAACATCTACTTCCAGCTGCTGCGAACAGTAGCTGAAAACCCTGAGAGGCCACTGGGCCAGAGGCTGCTGTAGAACAGGATTCCTAGTGACAGTTCAACCCCAGTATACAGGGGTTCTGAGCAAATCCAACAGCGAAATAATATTTGAAGGCAGGATTGTAACCTTGATGAACTGACTGCACAGATGAAGTTTTCAGGTGGACTTTCTCACTTTAAAACATATTAAAGCTACTTTTTACCCACTGATCACAGAAAATATAGCTGCCATTGTTAAAGGCAAAGAAAGGATAGGGTCGCTCCGCCCAACGCGCATCAGACCCACTTTTCCACCGTGCAGTTAGAGCAGCAAAGATGCTTCAACCGCGCATCAGAACTAAACTTGTACAAGCATAAAAAATGAAGCAGCACGTGCGTTTTTGCTGCTCCTGCTGCTTTAGGTGCAAATGTAGCATGAGAGTGAAAGTTATGAAGTGAGCAAAGGTTCATATTGATGGTGTTCCAGGTACTGGGATCCGCTCAGAGAGTGAGACGGAGGACACTGCTTCCAGCGCAGTGGCCTCTACCACGCCGTCTCCTGCCGTCCAGCACAAGGACGAATACGGAAAAGGAGTCATCTTCTACCTGAGAGACAAAGTGGTGGTGGGGATCATCCTGTGGAACGTGTTTAACAGGATGCCCATTGCCAGAAAGGTACTACCCCGTGCTTTTCTCCTGCATGTTACTGGAAGGATTGAAAAGATCTTTTTAATTAAGGCTTTTTCTGGTGTTAACTTGTAGATCATTAAGGACGGAGAGGAGCATGCAGATCTGAACGAGGTGGCAAAGCTGTTCAACATCCACGAGGACTAAGCTGCTGGAGGCTGACACTCAGGGGAGAGAGTTTAACTTAGAAAGAGCGAACTCTGGCAGTGATCGCCACCTTCGTTAAAACGAAACATGTCTACCAAATGAGAGGATCAATGTGTATTAAACTGTTGATATTTTCATATTTGGAGTTTGTATCTGCTGTTTTATTTTGCTTGTGTTTGGGTTTACCCCCACATAAGATCATCATTTTTTCCTTTCACCGTCATTTGTGTGATTTCCCCCACCCCAAAAAAAAAACAAAAAAAGCTGAACTGCTCTCCCTCTGTGTGATCGGAGCAGCTTGATGTAAGAAAAGCGACAATAAAGGCTATTTTTAAATTGGACTTGATGATTTTTTTCAGCTTTGCCTCCAGATAATGGCAGTGATGAGCAGCTGCAGTGACCTCCATCCAGAGCTGTGATCGTTTTAGGTGGTTGTTGCAGTCAGTGGGCTTCAACTCCATCTGTCCTCAGGAATTTGAATCAGTCCATGTTGCGTGGCATTTCACTTCCTAAAGAGATGGAGGGAGCAATTAATGTCTCAGCTCATTTAAAAACACTTTTTATTGTGTGAAATAGAACAGCTGGTGATGTTTAAAAAGTGACAAAGTTTATATTTAGAAAATCTAGCGTCCGACTCCCACAAAATGACCAGATTGAAGCTTGGCCTATTATTTTTTTTTTTTTCTGAGAGTAAAAAATGAGCAAGCATGCAGAATTTTTTCCATTTTGGGCTCCTTGTTATTACGAAGGCTCTTGTGCTTTATTTTATTACACATCCTTGATTTCATTTGACACTGGGCCTCAAAGCAAAGTGCAGAAGGGGCTTTCAAGTGCGAGGCGAACACGTGCAGCCGTTACATCCCATCGCGTTGTCTGACATTAATTTTACACGAGTAAGTGGTTGGAGCTGCCGCCTCCTGTGCGTGCGGGGAGTAAACATGAGCTTCAGCATCTGGCTTTACATTTTCCTTCATAACAAAAATGAGATAAAAACAGACCAGAGACTGACGAAAGACCTTTTAGAAATTAGTTTATGCTTGAGCTGCATTGGAGGTAATTGGAGCAACGATGCGCATCATCAGTGCATCAAAATTTAAATCATGGAACATAAATTTAGCCTAAAGGTTTAAGTATTGTTTCTGCTGCCAATCTTTTTGTTTTTATTTACTAAAGTGACTATTTTATTGCCACTCTTCATTTGAGCAGCCAAATAAATATTAATCTATTACAGTTCTTAAAGTGATCATATTTTAATAGTCACAAGATAAAAAGAAAAATATAAAACGTGAATTAATCCTGTATTTACTGACAAGTATTTTTTTTATACATTAGTGGTCGCCCTGTTAAATTAATTGTTTTATTTACTTATTTGATTTTTTTTAACCTTTAAGCAGGGAATCCCATTGATCTTTTATGATAGACATCTGGGTGATGTAGCAGCTATTATTGATAAAAAATAAATGCCAAGTTATGTTAAAAAGTATAAAATGTAAAAAACAAATACAAGATTCTTAAAAATAATAGCATGTCTCCATCACAACATTCTTTGCTGTAGTTTTAAATGTAATTAATGGATATGATGGTTTCTAACTAATGTTTAATAACTAAAGCAAAAACAGTTTATTTTCTTCTAATGTTTAATATTTTTAGTTGATGAATCAATAGTTAAATAAAACAAAACTTGAACCATGTTTTTTTTTTATTCTAATTTTCTGTGCAGATAAATGGGTTGTTACTTTAGTATTTTAAAGATTTAAGCATTTGAGAAATTACATTTTTTAATTACCAAAATTTTTATTTTATGAACGTATTTATTTGACTCTCAGACCTGCTGTCAGAATCTGAAATATTCCCAAACTCAAACGGTTCTATGTGGTGCCACCCGGCTCAGAGAAGCGTGCTGTTCCTTTAAATACTCTTGCAGTTATTCTTTGAGCAATCACATGGACATGAAAAAGAGATCAAGCTTGAAGTCATCCACACAAACAGACTGAGGAAGAAAGAAAAAAAAAAATCTTCCCTTGGATTTTAAATTATACAGCAGCAGCAGCAGCAGCTTCCTGTGCTTTACACCTGCTCAGAGAGAGGGAAGCTTATCTGTTGGCCAGAACAGGAGAGCTGCAAGAAGAAGAAGTTTCTTGCATCTTTGCTGTTTTTCATCCTCTAGTTTTGTTTCTTTTTTCTTTCTTCAACCTTCAGGAATGGTTCTTAGCAACTTCTGCATTGTCTGGTCTTATTTTGTCATTTTTCTACAAAGCAGGTAGGAAGAGCTTTGATGATGGGAATCGTTCAGAGTTCTGTTGAGGTTAATGCATTTACTGGACTGTGTTCCTGCTCTATTTAATGTCATTTGACTAGATGATGCAGAGCGCTTCCATGAATGAAAGGCTCGGCAACATTTCTTTATACTGAAGAAGCTGGAGTTCAATATTTTATCACTGGAAAAACGATATAGAGTATAGTATAGTGTATTTACCCTTAATTTGAGTAGGTAAATGTGATGGAATGAGTATTTTTACTCTTAAAATAAGATAATTAGATGCAGTTGTGTTTTCTTATTTTAAGTGTAAATTGTCTTGTTCCATTGGCAAAATGTCTGTTTTACCTCCTCAATTCAAGCACAAATGCACCTATTTTAAGAAAAAAATTACTTATTTAGATTTCGATTTTTTTCCAGTGCAATCCCCCTATTGGGATAAACGCATTCCCATGTTGAAAACTATTTAAAATACCAAGATACTCGAGAGGAACTGATAAACTTTTAAAAAATATAATTTTTTCATAAGTAATCCTGAGTACAACTGAATACGTATGATGCTTTATCCTATAAGTTGTGTTAAAATTAAATCATTACTCTTGATAAGATACATAAAAAAAATTGTTGTTTAAAGTTTAGCTAAGGATTGAGATGTTTTAAGAGGTAGAAAAGATTAAATGTTCCTCAGGTTGTCCTATCACCTGCCAGATTTGTGATCTGTAAGGAGATGAAGTTCCCCAGCAGGGTGCAGAACCCTCCGTCTCCATCCGACTTTCTGGACAAGTTGATGGGACGAACATCTGGCTACGATGCTCGCATCAGACCCAATTTCAAAGGTAGGGGGTGTTTTTTGAAAAGCCGATTTATAAAACAATCTGAGCAGCAAAATTGTTCAAATCATACACAGATGAACAAGGAGGGGGAGATTTCTACAGGCGAGAATAATTTCACACACATTCTTTCCCCCCTTAATCATGGGCTTTGACCTAGTGTTCTCCCTGCTGACCCACAGCCTTGAGTTAGGATTTTCTTTTCTTCTCCATCACGTTTTATTCTGACAGAAGTGTGCAGTCATCCTTGCAAGTTATCCCACAGGCCTAATTCAGTCCAGTCGTGAGCAGCACAGTGAGTGAAGCCAGCAGATTCTCTCTGACAAGCTTCTGCCTTTAGCCCCCGGGGTTGAGTTTCATCTTTATTTCATTCTTGCTCCAAATCATTGTCACTAGATGCCACCAATTATCTATAAATACCCTAATGTAAGTAAAGCAAAATCAATAAGTTATTGCTTCTAGAGAAAGAATGGATGAAATATTTAGACCTTCAGAGACCAGCAGAGGGGTTACACTAATGGGAGTGTACCAGGAATGACAACATAATGTGATATGTAGCTGTAGTTTAATGGCTTATAACATGGCCTGACAAGCAGTTTTTTTATTTAGAGACAAGCCTTGCTTGTTGTTGGGTGCAGTAATGTGTGTATTCTGCTTAGAAAACAAGATTTTGTATATAGGGAAGGTGTTTTAAGGCAATGTTTGGTGACAGTTTGCTCCCGTCAGGTCCTCCTGTCAACGTTACCTGCAACATCTTCATTAACAGCTTTGGATCCATCACAGAAACAACCATGGTGAGTCATGTTTGTTCTATTAAACACTCATGTTAAAGCTATGGCATCCAAATAACCTTAATTTATTGACATTTATTTGCATTGGATGACAAACACACACACATATATATATGTATACAGTGAGGAAAAGCTGTGTGGAGGAATGGGCCAAGATCCCTCCTGCAGTGTGTGCAAACCTGGTGAAAAAATACAGGAAACCTTTAACCTCTGTAATTGCAAACAAAGGCTACTGTGCCAAATATTAACATTGGTTTTCTATGGTGTTCAAATACTTACACTATATTGCCAAAAGTATTTGCTCACCCATCCAAATTATTGGAATCAGGTGTTCCAATCACTTCCATGGCCACAGGTGTATAAATTCAAGCACCTAGGCATGCAGACTGTTTTTACAAACATTTGTGAAAGAATGGGTCGCTCTCAGGAGCTCAGTGAATTCCAGCGTGGAACTGTGATAGGATGCCACCTGTGCAACAAATCCAGTCGTGAAATTTCCTCGCTCCTAAATATTCCACAGTCAACTGTCAGCTGTATTATAAGAAAATGGAAGTGTTTGGGAACGACAGCAACTCAGCCACGAAGTGGTAGGCCACGTAAACTGACGGAGCGGGGTCAGCGGATGCTGACGCGCATAGTGCGAAGAGGTCGCCAACTTTCTGCAGAGTCAATCACTACAGACCTCCAAACTTCATGTGGCCTTCAGATTAGCTCAAGAACAGTGCGCAGAGAGCTTCATGGAATGGGTTTCCATGGTCGAGCAGCTGCATCCAAGCCATACATCACCAAGTGCAATGCAAAGCGTCGGATGCGGTGGTGTAAAGCACGCCGCCACTGGACTCTAGAGCAGTGGAGACGCGTTCTCTGGAGTGACGAATCGCGCTTCTCCATCTGGCAATCTGATGGACGGGTCTGGGTTTGGCGGTTGCCAGGAGAACGGTACTTGTCTGACTGCATTGTGCCAAGTGTAAAGTTTGGTGGAGGGGGGATTATGGTGTGAGGTTGTTTTTCAGGAGCTGGGCTTGGCCCCTTAGTTCCAAGGAAAGGAACTCTGAATGCTTCAGCATACCAAGACATTTTGGACAATTCCATGCTCCCAACTTTGTGGGAACAGTTTGGAGCTGGCCCCTTCCTCTTCCAACATGACTGTGCACCAGTGCACAAAGCAAGGTCCATAAAGACATGGATGACAGAGTCTGGTGTGGATGAACTTGACTGGCCTGCACAGAGTCCTGACCTCAACCCGATAGAACACCTTTGGGATGAATTAGAGCGGAGACTGAGAGCCAGGCCTTCTCGTCCAACATCAGTGTGCGACCTCACAAATGCGCTTCTGGAAGAATGGTCAAAAATTCCCATAAACACACTCCTAAACCTTGTGGACAGCCTTCCCAGAAGAGTTGAAGCTGTTCTAGCTGCAAAGGGTGGACCGACGTCATATTGAACCCTATGGATTAGGAACGGGATGTCACTTAAGCTCATATGTGAGTCAAGGCAGGTGAGCAAATACTTTTGGCAATATAGTGTATTTGCAGCTGCATCATACAAATAAATGGTTAAAAAATCAAACATTGTGATTTCTGGGTTTCAGATTATGTCTCTCACAGAAGTAGGAGAACTTGCAAAATGGGTTAGTTAATAGTTATTTTATATATATATTATTATATATTATTTTCCTAACAATATATGTGTATATATGAAGAGTTCATTTGCAAAAATAGATAACTCAATTTTTATATATTTTCAAAAAAACTTTCTTTTTATTAGCAGCACCATGCAGAGTAAATAACACGTCTCAGCTAATTTTTTATCTGTTTTTGCAAATGAACTTTTCATATAGATATAGATATATATTTACTTGTTTTTCCCAGTTAAAATCCATTTTTTCCAGAAAGCAATACACGTTATTTTTAGCAAATAAAACATTTTGAATATAATTTTTAAAAGATACAAAAAAATGTCCTACTTTTTTAAATTCTCTAATCATTTTCTGTGTTAATCAATCTTTGTAAGTAACACTAGCTGTAGTTAGCCAAGATTAATCAATGGGTGTGACTAAGTTTGCATTTTTTATTGCAAAGTTTAGCAAATGTTTAGTACTCATCCTGTTCCTCCTTGCATTAAGGAGCAGACACTGGTCTTGCTAATGGGTCAGGGACCTCCAACAGCCCCGTCCAGGTCTCCAGCCAAGTTTTTCAAATAGAATGTTCAAGAAAGAGGACAATAAAGATTAAAGTAGTTAGAAAACATTATCATTTTGTTCAAAATTTTGTAGAAACAGAAAAAGACCAACATTTTGTATCATGCAAATAAACATAAAAACTGAATTTGCTTAAATATAGTAGAGCTTTTTGACAACATATTACAACCTGTTTTGTTGCAAACCTTTAAAGAACAGGAACAGGGGATATTGCACGGTTTGTACAACCCCTCCTTAATAGGATATATGTGTCCAAGCAAGACTCCGGGTGCTCTCTGTTTAATAATTCTGGTCAATAGTTTTTGTTTTGATTTGGCCTTATGTTTTAGATCATCGTTCTGCTGAAAAACTGAATAATTTGCATGCACAAGGCTGCTTTTCCCTCATAATCTGTCTTTTTTTGTTGTTGAAGTCAGTCCATCAATGTCATGCCTCTGACCATGGTAGGTAGTCCTAAACTGATAACAACTTTGAACTGCAGGGTCTGGAAATCCAGACTCTATCTGATCTAAGAAATGTGTTTATTACACAATCTGATGCACATAATTATGCTCTTAGCACATTAGCATGCGGCACTCTGAATGGATCTGAACAGCCAGTATGAGCTTCATAGAGACCAACTCTTTGGAAGAAGAGTTGGACTTTATGAAACCGTAGGTGAAAATTGTGGTTTACGTTTATATGATGTGTTACAAAAGTCTGGTTCTGCTGGAGTTGTCTTCCTGTTAAAAGGGTTTTTTTTTCCTCTCCACTGTCGCTACAAGCAAGCATGTTGTGAGGGATTGCCTTCGAGTCAATGAGTCGATGCAATCAACTGGTCTTCCTTAGATAGAAAACTTTGAATCAACTTGACTGTATGATCTGGTTGATTTGTCTCTGTAAAGTTCCTTGAGATTACATGTTTTGTTAGTTGGGCACTATATAAATAATCTTAGTTTAATTGAATTACAAGGACTTTATCTGTTCTCTAACTTAGTGTTTTAATTGTAAACAACTGCAAGTGTTTCCAGCCCCTTCATTTACCTTACAATTAAGGGAAACAACTGAATCTGTAAAAAAATATATATTTTAGTGACACATCTGTTTGCAGATCACAACTTCCTTATGGTTTAAACATGCAGGAGTTACTCTGGCACCTCTAAAGACAATCTCTTGAGTTCATTGCAAAACTTTTGGTCTCTGTCGCACAGCAATGCATTCATTATCTATGAAGTTTCTGGCAGTTGTCTGCACTCATTTATTCAAGCTTAGATTAAAGAGACGAGTGCATAAAATACCTTCATGAAAAGCATAAAAAATTTAACTGAAGCTAAAAGTACATTAAGTTTAACAGCACTTGGATGTGTTTGTTGGTGTTTATTGTATTTTATTTTGTCTTCACACAGTCAGGCTGTGTGGTTAGAGTGACATCCTTATCATAGAGATGCATTTCCAAATGTTATGTCATGCAATTGCACATTTTTTTAATGAAATTATTTAAAATTAGATGTACACAAAGTAGCACAAGGAGGGAGAATTTTAAATGGTTAGAAATATAATTCTAAAAAATGTGCGGTACTTTTTAAAATCATCTCTCCAAAGTCAATGCTTTGAAGAAGGATTTTCTACTAGATTTCATCCATACCCTCACCGGTGTACCAGTGGAGGAAAGCTTTGCGCCTGAACATAGCTGTGAACTGTTCAGAAATGCGCTTGAACAGCTCCTGAATGGCTGTGCTATTGCCAATGAATGTGGCAGCCATCTTGAGCCCACGAGGAGGAATGTCACAGACTGCAGTCTTGACATTGTTAGGAATCCATTCAACAAAGTAGCTGCTGTTCTTATTCTGCACATTAAGCATCTGCTCATCCACTTTCTTCATGGACATGCGGCCACGGAAGATGGCAGCCACTGTCAGGTAGCGGCCATGGCGTGGATCACTGCAGCTCTGGCTGTTTGTTTACAGTCATTGTTGTGTTAGAAAGAATCTTCATCCACTGCCAATCTTGCCAGCTTCATCAAGTATTTTACTGGTATCAACTCTGTCCATCATCACTGTTCCTGCTTGAAATAGGGCCTTCTAAAACCTCCGTCCACCATAGTTTACTGGTGGGATCGTGTGTGTACCGGGTGATGTGCAGAGTTTGTTTTCATTTGATTTATTACATAGATCAAAAAGTTTGATTATGACCTCAGCTGAGCAGAGCACTTTCTTCTAAACTTAAACAGAACATCCTATAACTCTATTCGAGTCAATGCATCATAAAGGCCTGATTTGTGGAGCCTCTGATGGTTGTTCTTCTAGATTGTACAAATTAAATGTAGTTGGTTCAGCCATGTTTGTAGGTTTCCAGTTTTGCCTTACTCTGTCCACTTTTGGACAATGAATCTAACAATTCTTTGTGAGATAGCCTAGTATAAACAGTGGGGGGAAAAGTATTTGACTCTGCTTTTTTGAAAGTTTTTCCACTTAGAAATCATGGAGGGGTCTGAAATCGTTATCATAGGTGCATGATCACTGTAAGAGAAAAAAAAAAAAAATCCAGAAATCACAATGTATGACTCTTTATTTGTATGATACAGCTGCAAATAAGTATTTGAACACCTGAGAAAATCAATATTAATATTTGGTACAGTAACCTTTGTTTGCAGTAACAGAGGTCAAATGTTTCCTGTAGTTTTTCCCCACGTTGCACACACTGCAGGATGGATTTTGGCCCACACCAGAACCTATGTTTCTTCCAGAGCCACTCCTTGGTTGTCCTGGCTGTTTGCTTTGGGTCATTTTATGTTGGAAGACCGAGCCTCGACCCATCTTTAGTGCTCTAACTGAGGGAAGGAGGTTGTTTCCAAAAATCTCCCAATACACGGCCCCCATGAGGGGAAATCTTGCATGGAGCATTGACAGTAGTGTTTAGCTTCTTCCATTTTCTAATGATTGCTTAAGCAGTGGACCTTTTTTCACCAAGCCGCTTTTCCCCGTAGCCCTTTTCAGCCTCGTGGAGGTGTATAATTTTGTATTTAGTGTCTTTGGACAGCTCTTTGGTCTTGGCCATGCTAGTACTGTAGGTGGAGTTTTACTGATTGTATGGGGTGCACAGGTGTCTTTATGCAGCCAACAACCTTAAAAAATGTGCATCTAATTTAGGATAATAAATGGAGTTGAGGTGGACATCTTAAAGGCAGACTAACAGGACTTTGGTAGATATCTAGCTCATAGACAAGTGTTCAAATACTTATTTGCAGCTGTATCATACACATAAATAGTAAAAAAAATCATACATTTTTTATTTCTGGAATTTTCTTTTAGATTATGTCTCTGACAGTGCACATAGTCCTACAATGGCAATTTCAGATTTTATTTTCCTCACTTTATTACTACTTGTATGTAAACAGATGCATTTATACTGCCAACAGGATTGCACAGGGTTGAAAGGGGTCAAATAAAAACGGATGCTTAGCTGTAAAATAAAATAAAAACTATGCATAATTTTCCATGTACTTCTCATTCCATCTATATAAAATATATTAATGCTCGGTTTTGCACAATGATAAAATCTTATTAGGTAGTATAAGTCCATTTGTGACATGCAGTAATATTAGTTTCCTTTTGTGTTCTTGCTGTTAGGACTACCGGCTAAATGTATTTCTACGGCAGCAGTGGAATGACCCCAGGCTTGCCTATAAGGAGTATCCGGATGACTCCCTGGACTTAGACCCCTCCATGTTAGACTCCATCTGGAAACCTGATCTGTTCTTTGCAAATGAAAAAGGAGCAAACTTTCATGAAGTTACGACCGACAACAAACTTCTTCGGATATTCCAGAATGGAAACGTCCTCTACAGCATCAGGTTACATGGGATTTTTCTTCATTCTCTCTAAATCTATGAAGGCTTCTCAGGCTGTCATGTACATTTGAACTTCCTCCTCCTTGACTCAAATGAAAAACCTCTGAGCATGCTGTATGGCCAGCTAAGGGCTTTTCTCACTCCAGTTCAGCTCGTTTGTAATTGTACTACCCAGCACACTCTGTGAACAAGTTAATGTTAAACTGTAACTGCAGGCTAAAACCAAATCAGGTCAGTAAAGGGGCAGTGAAGCAGTGGTGAAATGTAGCGTAATGGTACTGAAATATAATTAGAACAACAGACACATGAGGCGCTGTGTGAAGCTCCGTTAGCACCTCTCTGAGACATGTGCCAAATCATTAGCTGGTTTCTGGATTTCTCATGTAAACTTTGGCAGAGGAAAGAAAAACCTAAAACTAACTAACGAAATAATAATACCCAAATGTTGGATATAATTAATGCTCATAATATTTAATCTGCAGTGAGAAATGTGGTGAAAAATGGAAGAGTTTTCCCCTATAAAGTCTGCTTCAAATCATCACACATCATCACAGTGAGATCTAGATCCGTGTTTGACCCTGCCTGGGGTTTTCTGTGTCCTAGCTTTCAGCTAATCTTCTGGTTTGCTTTGGGTCATTGTCCTGTTACAGAGTCCATCTTTATTTTCTTAATGCATGGGCAGATCCACTCCTGCTGTAGAAGCACATCCCTAAACCATGACACTCACCCTCCATACTTCACAATATGCATTGGGTTCTCCTCGTAGAATTCTGTATTTAGTTTACGCCAAAAATATTCTCTTTTCTGGTGTCCAAAGAACTTTATTCCAGAACTTGTTTTTTACCATCACTCTCTCTCGTTGTTGTGTTTATTTTTTTAAATGCAAAGTTTTCTCTTTGCACATGGGGGTACAAACTTTAATCTAAACAAAGTCTGGACCCTGCTGTGAGTCCTGTCAGGATCTCAGCATCCTTAGCATCGGATTGAGGCATTCTGGCAGTTGTTTTGAACGTCCTCCTCCTGTAGAGTTTTTTTTTCAGTCAGAAAGGCTGATTTTAAATTAATTGAAGGCATCTTTAAATTAATAACCACATTCTTACACTTCTGTAGTCTTTTTTAATACTCACCATCACACCGACAATCACACGTTAACAATCATATCGACAACCAGGATCACACTGGACTCAATATCTGAGGTTTGAATAAAGGAAGTTTCATTTCAGAATGCCTAGCGTGGATCAGGGCTGTTGAGCTTAAAGGTATAATGGAGGATTTTTGCAAATTTTTGAAAAGCCCCGCCCTCTCCACTCATTCAAAAATGCATTTGGCCGTGCAGGTAGCACAGTGGTTGGCGTGCACGACCCATGTACGGAGCCCTTAGTCCTCGACGCGGCTGACCCGGGTTCGAATCTGAGCTGTGGTTCTTTGCCGCATGTCTCTCCCCCTCTATAGCCTCAAAGACTCGAAAGAAAAAGGAGAAAAAAATCCCTGTACCCTCTCCTGAAAAGGAATGCCTATTAAACATGTGTGAGAGCATGCAGGAGCCCGTTTCTCCTCATGCATGCTCTGTTTAAATGTGTCTGTTTGTATCACTCATACAAGCTTACTTTCCAAAAGAAGACTTGCAATTTTTCACACTATGTCAAACTCACCACCGGTAAATTGGGACAAGCACATAGGTTTACGCCTTTTTTTATAGTTTACGCCTTATGTAAACATATCACCACAATGATTGACAATTAGGAGGAACACTTATTTTGATGATCCACCCAGAAAAAGAACACCTTCCACTATATCTTTAATTGAGATTGTGAATTGATTTCAGTTTTTCATCTGCACTAACAGTCTCAAGGGTTTAATTGTTGTCCCGGCCTTGAATGCTCTTCTTTCCACAGTCCTTCTGTGTGGCTGCAAATTCACTTTGAGCATAGTCCCACGAATTAAAGGGCTGGAGTGAAAAAGTCTAATGTAACAAGACCAAAGCAAAAAAAAAAAAAAATGCGTCTGGGCTTTTTAAAACCAAATTATTACATATTATTATTATATTGTGAATGCAATGAATTGTCCTATCCACCTACGGAGGTTTTGATAACAAACATAATCATTTAAAGTGAGACCAATGTAGAAGACCCCTAATTTATCCTAAACTAGAAATCAAATTTTTTATAAGCCTGAAATGTTTTCTCTAAAGATTTAACAGTTATTTTTTTTAGAGATATAAAATTTATATCAGATATTCCTATCTAAAAACACTATTTTATTTTAACCTATCAACTGTCCTAAATTCAGTGGAAAGGGAAGTTGAGAGGTTAGTTTGACGTGAGAGTTGGACCGAAACCCTTTTCTGCTGCTTTTTTCTTCAAGGTTGACACTCACTCTCTCCTGCCCGATGGATCTGAAAAACTTCCCCATGGACAGCCAGACATGCACGATGCAGCTCGAGAGCTGTGAGTTCATCCTACATGGCAGGCGGAAACAGAACATGTGAACAGACTTAGTCAGTGAGCTTATTGCTCACAGTGCAGCTTCTCTTTGTTTCCTAGTTGGCTACACCATGAATGACCTTATTTTCGAATGGCTGGATGTCGGAGCGGTGCAGGTGGCCCATGATCTGATGCTTCCTCAGTTTGTGCTGAAAGAAGAGAAAGGTCTGGGTTACTGCACCAAGCACTACAACACAGGTACACAATATGTCTGATTGTATGAATTATTGGTGCATAAAACACCCTACAACTCTGAGGCTAAGACCAACTGAATCTGGGTTATTTTGCCTATAAGGAACTAGGCTAAATATGGATCCACCTAGTGCACCTTGGGAAAGTATTCATACTCATTTTTCTCATTTTGTTACATTACAATCTTAACCTTCAATGCATTTATTTTATAGGAAACATATGAGATAGAGCACCAGAAAGTGGTAAAAAATGTTATAAAGAATAAAGCAAAGTTGCAAAATACAGGACTTGTTGGAAGTATTTGTATAAATTCCCTCAGATTTCATAATTAAGGACAACTGTCTGCTGCAATTGCAGCTGGTGACCTTTTGTGATTTTTATTTGTGCAGGACAGTCCCGCATTTTTCCCTTCTGTCCTGCTGTCCAACGAATCAAAGCTATGTTTTACATTTTATGGGTCAAACTAGAATAGGATCAAGAAAATCCCTTTAAAGTAAAAATCTGAGCTGCACTTATTGTTGCACCTTATTTTCTAAACCCATCTGTTTGTAGGCCTAATGTCCAGCTGATAGTTCCCAGCATTCCCTTTTATGGTGCATCTGACAGATTTTCCGTAGGGCCGTCCTTATCCAACTATCCTTGAACTCTTTCCAGCTTCTCTGTCACAGCTAAAATAAATCACTTCCACTCTATTATGCTGCCATCGCTGTGTTTGACTATGCAGCGGCTGTGATCAAGGTTTTATACACTGAAAATTTTTTTTAAATCTAGATAAGTCATTTTTTCTTAAAAGAACTGCATTTGTTCTTGGATTAAGGAGGTAAAAGAGACATTTCACCAATGGAATAAGACCATTTACATTTAAAAAAATAATTGTATTGTCTTATTTCAAGTGCATGTTATCTAATTATCTTATTTTAAGAGTAAAAATACTCATTCCATTGGCAAACTACCTAATTTACCTACTCAAATTAAGGGTAAATACACCTAATTTATGAAATTTTTACTTATTTCTAGATAATTTTCCCAGCAAGGATTATTGTTGTCTAACCTAGCCCTGTCTTATCTCTTGGTTCTCCTAATAAATTACACATAAGTGGACTCTGTGTTCTAATTAGGAAACTTCTGAATGTAATCATAGGTTGCAGCAGACTTTTATGTTATTTAACCCAACTTTTATGTATTTAACCCAAAAGGGGACTAATACAAATGCACTTCACAAATTATTGATTAACTGTAAAATAAAAAAGGAATTCAAGTGACTAAAGTGTATTGTTTAAAAAAAACAGAAGAAAAATTCATAATGTTGAATAAGTACGCTACAGCAAATAGTTAACTATGAATAAAAAAAACTCAGCAACATATAATAATGTTAAAAAATGAGTTTATGGTTATGTTAAACTTTCCAGCTTTAACTCTTTAGCAGTTCTTGTTCTTTGACAGTTTCACCCTCTACCCCCAGGTAAATTCACCTGCATAGAGGTTAAGTTCTACCTGGAGCGTCAAATGGGCTACTACCTGATCCAGATGTACATACCGAGCCTGCTAACCGTCATCCTGTCCTGGGTGTCCTTCTGGATCAATATGGACGCGGCTCCGGCCAGAGTGGGACTGGGGATCACCACTGTGCTCACCATGACAACACAAAGCTCAGGCTCCAGAGCCTCTCTACCAAAGGTCAGACTATCTGGATCTGGAACACAGCAGTTATTATTTCAATCATACAGAAACTTGATTCCTTTATGAAAAGATGCATACAAAGGGTAAACGTTTTTTTAAACATATTTGTGTTTTTTGTCATTAAGAAATACATTGAACACATAGAACTATATAGAGTGATAGTTGTGTAATTTAACATATATAAGGATGTAAAGAAAGCTTGAGAAAATTTATCTGGAAGAAAAACCAAAACTGGAAGACAGACTGAGCAGCATTATACTTTGACTAGTACACATGTCGGAGGCTACATTAAGTCAACACAGCCACAGATATTAACGGGTAGCTTAGTGAGGCTGGGCAGGTTTTTAAAACAAAGACTGTGAAATACAATAAAATCCATATCTCAATGAAGCAGTAGGATGAAGTAAATTATTTAATAAAGAATACATAGCTGCATGCAAACAAATTGCCAAAACAAGGTATACAATACCTCCCTCCCTCCATCCATCTGTTTTCTCCCACTTAGTCCTGTCAGGGTCACGGTGGGGCCGGTGTCTCCCACAGGCAGTCTATAGGCGAGAGGTGGGGTACACTCTGGACAGGTCGCCAGTCTGTCACAGGGCAACTCAGAGACATACAACCATGCATACACACACTCTCACACCTAAGAACAATTTAGAGATGCAAATTAACCTAACAGTCATGTCTTTGGACTTTGGGAGGAAAACAAAGAGAACCCACGTGTGCACAGGGTAGAACATGCAGACTCCAAGCAGAAAGACCCTGGGCCAGGAATCAAACCCCAAACTTTCTTGCTGCAAGGGAACAGTGCTACCCACTGCTCCCACCATGCAGCAAAAAACAAAAACACAAAACTATTTGTTAGATTTTCCATATTATTGAATTATTCTACTCTCTCCCATAAGTAAAGCACAAACAAAACAAAAAAAAATGGTTTCATAAATGTGTAAATCCTTAAACTTAAAATTTGTTGAAAGGACCTCAAAAATATTTCAACTATTTTATATTCCAATCTGAATCCCATATTAACTGACGGTATTTTCCAGCTCAGGGTTACAAAAGGTTGGTGATGACATCTCTTGTTCAGAAACACCCAGAGGACCAGAGACTCAGTGTACTTCAAGTCTCTGCTCATGATAATCCAATTCTTAGTTTGCTGTTCGTCTGTTGGTTCAAATCTGTTCTATTCACTCTTATGGTGCTGAAAATTAAAATCATTCTAAATCTTTCTAAAGCTTTAGAATTAGGTCAAAACTAAGCATGTGAAACAGTTTGATTCTCGATTCTGTTGAAATAAAGGCTAGCCCACAGCATGATGCAGCCAACACCACCACACTGTGTTGCAACACTTGTTCAGTTTAAACCTTTTATACATTTCCATCAGCATATTTTTTGAGTAACTGTTGTCCAGAAGCTTATTAAATGACTATCATCATACCAGAAAATATAGCCCATATAATTAATTTGATATTCTTCTGAAAACCCTTTTTATAACCATTATACCTATGAAAAACAACATATTTTTATCCTTGTCCGTGGGTCAAAGAAAAAAAATAAAATAAGAAAAAAAAAAAAAGAAAAAAAAAAAAAAAAAAAAAAAAAAAATATATATATATATATATATATATATATATATATATATATATATATATATATAATTTATCTATATATATATAATTTATCTCTCTCTCTCTCTCTCTCTCTCTCTCTATATATATATATATATATATATATATATATATATATATATATATATATATATATATATATATATATATATATAATTTATCAACAATCAGAGTCTCAGTGATGTTTTATTTTGAAAAATATAAAAAATTGCGGGATTCTCTCCCAATTACATCAGTCGGTGCATCTGTGCCTCTTGACACAGGTTAATTCAGTTCATGACTCATCCTATCTATAACATCCTATCTTTGTGAAGCAGGATTTCCTGCGGTTAGAGCGACCAAAACAAAGCTACGGAGCAGACTGGACATTAGGAGCACACTTCATGTGTCATTGTCTCCAATTACGCAGGATGGGACCGGCTTGTTGTTTTATTTTTATGCTGTTTGTATTTAATTTTACGCCAGTCGTATCATTTTACTTGATCGTATCCCTCCCCCGCTGGCCGGTCCGTGAAAATATTGTCTGACATATAGCGGTCCGTAATGTAAAAAAGGTTGGGGACCGCTGGTCTAAAGGATGTGTAAACCAGGAAAAAAAACTAAGAAAATATCTTGTTCTGGGTATAAATGCATAGGCTGAATGTCAAACACAAGTAATCCTTTTCCTGACCGAGGACAAACATAATGCAAAGGAAAGAAATTTCACATTTAAAAATACACAACAAAAGAAATTAAGCAATGAAAACTTTTTTTTTTTTTGTATATCACTGCACTCTAATTCTGATAAATATTTTCATACTTGAACATTTATTTGGCTAATATTTAAAACTGGTGCTTTTAGTATTATATCTTCATTTATTATTCATTAATAAATGTGTCATTGAGCGGTTTTAATAAAGGTTTAACAGCTTGAAATTAAACAATGTTGTTTATGTATCCAAAACTCTGTGGCATAAAGCATAGAAAATACAGAAGGGTTTGTTTTAATCTGTGCACTGATCTTATTTTGATTCAAGTTATTCTAGGACACAGTGGGTTGTTCTGTATTCATGGATATGATGATTCAGCAAACAACTTTCCTCTTATCCAACAGGGTCAAAATTGTACGTATATAATATTTAATAAATGTCCCTTAGCCCCCTGCACAGATCAAATTCTTCTATTAATCAGGTCCTGAGCAAACTAATTTCCTTTTTTTTATTTACGAAGGTAAACTAATTTAGCTCAGTTGATTTAGTTAGCTTTTAATCTTATTCTTATTTCTATAATACTAAGCAGAGGTGGGTACTATCTAGTTACATTTGCTCAGTTACAGTTACTTGAGTAACCTTTTGACACAAAAATCATGTTTTTTTATTTCTCTTGAGAAATATCTTAATAAACATCGCTACTCTTACTTGACTTTTCTTTTAAAAAAAAGTGCTCAGACAAAGACACACAGTGAATGATTATGTCAAAATGAGTCTTCCTTTTTTTCAGCACAAGCTTACATGAATGTAGCGCGAAATTTGGAAAACACAACAGCTCTAACAAATCATTAACTCCCAAACATTTCTGCATATTATTTAAAAGGAAACACACCTGCTTTTCTTTCAGTTCTTCCAACCATCATTAAGAGATCAAAATGCCTTTTTCAGCTTTGCTGCAGAGTGAATTGTTAACAGCTTTCACAGACTCTCAATATTAATCCGAGGATGTGATCTCCACGGTTTGGCAGGTGTCTTATGTCAAAGCCATAGACATCTGGATGGCAGTGTGTCTCCTCTTTGTGTTTGCTGCGCTGCTGGAGTACGCAGCTGTTAACTTCGTTTCACGCCAGCACAAGGAGTTCTTCAGACTGAGAAAGAAGCTCAAAGAGAAGCAGCAGCAGAGAGCTGTGAGTACAGCCCACCCACTCAGCCCCGCGGGCAGCTGTCACCTGCTATTCACTGCACCCAGCCACACTAGAGCCACAGTTCAGCTGCACGATGCACTGCTACTGGGAAATACAGACAGCGCTGACCTGTAATTAATTCAAGTCACCTTGTTTCACTGCAGACAGTGTTCTCAGCTTCTTCTGGCTTTAGATTAAATAATTTGGGAAGAAAAGGGGATGTAAAATAGGTCAAAACCATCTTGCAAAATGAATAATTCTTGAGTTGAGGTGCGACAGTAGCTGCAGGATTCATGCACATATTTGAATAACTTCTGTTGAAAGGGCAGATCCTGTTTGGTGATCAAAAGTCATTTTCTGTGTTTTCACAATCAGCAGGGTGGCGGTGACGGTAAGGTGAAAGGCAACAGCACGCCAGGAAACAACTCTGCTCATGGGAGCGTAACCCAGCGGTGCAGTGCCTGTGCCAGGGTATGTCCTGCTGCCTCATTGCCAGTCGCTGGCTCGACCCCAATCTCAGTGACTGTGCTAGTTCTTGTGTTTGTGTTTCCCAGGAAGAGGAGCTGGCGCAGCAGGGGTTTCTCCTCCAGAGCATTGGACTCTACCTGTCCAATGCGCCAGAGATGGATGCAACGCCAGTTTTTGCTGATCTACCTCCAGGTTTAGGTTTTTACGAAATCCGCCGACGTTTTGTGGAACAGGCCAAAAGGATTGACACCATCTCCCGAGCCGCGTTCCCAATGAGCTTCCTGGTGTTTAATGTGCTCTACTGGCTCACCTACAAAGTTCTGCGACACGAGGACCTTCAATTCCATCTTTGACGACCATGATGACAACGGATACTTTTGAGTCCTGACGTCGTCACTGAAACATTTGCAGACTGAGAGGCCTTCAATGGGCCATGGAGGATATAGGACTGCATGTGCAGTGCCACAGACATTGCAGCATAAAACAAACTGGGTTTTGATTTCCAAGAAAAATCCCTATTTCCCTTTATTATGCATTGCACATCAGATTACAGCGTGTGTGTACAATCAACAACTATATGCATCTATGTGTGCAGTAGAATTACTTTTATTTTGACTGCTTAACAATCAGGTCAGTACTTTTAAGAGTGCACTTTTTAACACCCCCCCCCCCCCCCCCCCCTTAAAACTGTTGCCCCTCTGGTAAACCTGTTAAAGCCATAAAACCAATTCAAATCCAATGCAAATTTTATTGTTTAACATCCAAACTTTAAGTTAAGAACAACTGTTAAGCGAAACTGGTGTCATAATACATGCCGCCCTGAGCAATTAATTTCAAATTAATGTTTTATAGATATTGTTCCTTCATTTTTTCATTGATTTATTCTTTGATCAGACTATATCAGAACTAGAGGTGAGTATTGGCATGAGTGTTGCGATTCGATACGTCTCGCGATATTTGGGTCACGATACAATATTATCACGATATTGCAGTATCACTATATTGCCATATTTTCCCCAGCTATCAAAATCAAATGATGAGATAAAACAGCAAGTGCTGTATATTTTCATCAGAAAATATTGATTAGGTATTATTATCCATATTGTTTGGGGTTTTCTTCCACTGTGACTACCTCAAATACAGATTTGGTGTTGCACGCACAGTTAAAGGGCTCCACAGCGCTTTCTGCCATAGTGGTGGTGCAGAGGTAGCCCATTTTCCCATCAATGTTTTATGTAACCATTTTTTTTTTTGAAAATCGATACTAAGAAGTGAAAGATCGATATTATATTGGGCAGCCGAATATCACGATATATCACCAAAATGATATATACAAATGACAGAAAATTATGCAGAGTTTAAAACTTGTTTTTACAGAAGTCTAAAGAGTGTGGCATTTGTATTTGATCCCTTTACTCTGATATCTGTAAACTGTGTAGATTCAGTCAGGCTGAATGGAGCTGTTGTCTCAAGGGCTCAAAGCTTTTGTTGGAGAACATCATTGAAAGAAAGGATTTTAACAAAACAACACAGACAGATTTGAGGATGTCGGCAAACTTTAAATCAGACTTGTGTTAAAAAAAAAGATCCCCAGCTACAAAGAATCCACCTAAAGTATTGCTCAGACCATTAACCAGTGCAGTAAAACAGGCAGATTGTAACTTCGGAGAAGCTGTGGAGATCTACAGCTCAGGTAGGAAAATCTGTAGACAGGATATATATCAGCTGTTTACCTCATAAGTTATGCATTTGTTCAAGAGTGAAAAGCAGATTTTGTAAAAGGCGGTGGGGGTCGGCAGTGAAAAGGACTTCACCTTCCTGTTAAAAGCTCCTAAAAGTTTAAAGCTTGAACGGGGATGTCCATGTATACAGATTTTACAGAGCTTCTTCAGATAGAAAATATGCTTAATAGCAGGTGTGGGCGGACCCAGACTCTCCCTACAGGGCCTGATAAAGAGGCAATCCTTGCCCCAGATATCTAGAGGCACCCCAAATCACTGGGATGCAAGGAGGGCAAACATAGGGATGATATATTTACCAGAGAAGGGCAGTCGAGAACATCCGGATCCTGACCCTTGAGGGGCCAAATCCCAAAGGGTCTCAGTCCCTGAGGCGCCCAACCCCAGAGGCCATTGTGCTCCATGTGCACTCCAAGCGGCCGGTCACGCCCAAGGTGGACCAGGATGAGGGCCCAGGGGTTACGAGGCCCTGAGACTCCACTTGGTATCCTTGATAAACAAGCATGGGGTCTTGATATTCAGCACAGAAACTGAATTACATGATAAACATTTATGTTAAAGTGCCTAAAGCATCACTAACTAGAAAAGCACTCAGAGAGCCCAGACTTCCGACAAGCAGCACATTTTGCTCCAGATTTGGACCTACAGGTAAAACACACATCATCTGGATCATTACCAGATTTCAATGAATTGTTCCTTGGCATGAAGCACACCTCTGGTAAATTTTTTCCCATACAAATTGTTTATAAGTTTTCAGTTGTTACAACAAACAAATGAACAACCCTCCCATTTCCTTTGTTTTTGTCTTCAGTAAAATACCTCCAGACTTTTTGAGTCTGATGCTGATATAGTCACTGCTGCCACCCTCTGGTTTAGGGAGGAACTGCTTGTTCCACCACACATCCCTATCTTACAACATTAGAGAATATTTTTAAAATTCCCATATCTGGATTATGATCTGGATCCTCGCCTAAATTGAATGGATTGTTCCTTGGCATGAGGAACACCTCTGATAAAAGTTTCATAACAATTCATCCATAACTTTTCAAGTTATCTTGTATACAGACAGTCAAACACACAGACTCTCCTAAAAACATACCGTAACCTCCTAGGTGAAGGTAATATATACAATATAAATATACATAAAGACAAGAAAATTTAAATCTATCAATGTCAGTATTAGAATAATTCTAAAATATATGTTTGAAATATATAAATGTGTTCTTCATGATAAATAAATATAAATTAAATAAATAGATTGATTAAATAGCATATGATAATACAACTAAATTAAACTGTGAGGGATGTTATCGTAAATAGAATATAAAACATATTTAAAAATAAGGAATTGAAAAGTTTAGTTTCTAGTTTTAAGGAAGAGTATAAATCCATCTGTGGTTTGGATTGAAGCTACTAACTCTTTATACAGGTGAAATGTTTGCTGTTTGTGTGCTAACCTCGTACAGGGAACACATCTATAACTAGAATATTATTCTGAGAGCACAGACCTCCACCAAGCAGCAAATCTTGCCCCATATGGTGACTAACACCTACTATGGAGGCGGATTAGGTCCACCGAGAGAAAGAAAAAAAAAAGTTAACTGTTTTTTAAATATTTTTTAAAGTAGATGAACACCATGAAGGAAGAAATTTGGAAGCACTCAGCTTCACTGACAAAGATGTGAGTTGTTTGGGAGGGCCAGTAACACACTGGTGGAAAATTACGGAATTAGGGGAATTTTTATGTGCACGAGGGGTCCCTGGTGATGCTATTTCATTAATGGAAGAGCAGAAGGTGATTAAAACTAGAGAGCTAGTCTCTAAAACAGACATGGCTACGGCTTGATGCTAATATATTTGCTAGCTGTCAGAATTCAGTCAGAATTTGAGATCAAAGTCAGAATTCTAAAAAAAAAAAAGTCAGAATTCTGAGATTAAATTTAAAATTCTGGGATTAAATTTAGGATTCAGACTTTTTTCTTACAGAAATAAAGTTTAAAAATCAGTTAACTTTTTTTATTTTTTCAGTGGCCCTAATCCTCTTCAGTAACTTTTAGCTATCTGGATCATTACCATTTTTGTTTTTGAGTTTGATGCTGAAGCTGTCAATAGTCCTGCTGCTACTCTGGTTTAATGCAGCTTGTTCCCCCAAATAATGTTAAAGAATCCTTAAAAAAATTCCTGCATCCAGATTATGATGTGGCTCATCACCACAATGTAATGGGTTGTTCCTTGGACTAAGGTGCACCTTTGGTAAAATGTAATTAAAATCTGTTCTCAACTTTTCAAGTTACCCTCTACACAGACGGAGAGACAATAAAACTCTCGACTAAAAACATAAAAATGAACAAAACCATCTAGTTTGGTGGTTGATGTATGCACTATTAATACACCCTTCGTTAACTGATTTTGTAGAAATGTGTGTTCACCCAGCCAACGGTCATCAGTCAACTGTGGTGCCATTTTGTAGGTTAGAAGCTGAAAAGTTTACAAGCCTCTGCTCTCTGATTTTGTGTCATCCTGGGGTTGGTGTGGTCAGAGTGCTGGGTAATGAGTTTTCCTCTTTACACATTTTGCATGTGATCTAACCAGAGCACCTCCTATATTTTTACCATGTCACCTGCAGGCTTGCAGCTGTGGATGGGACTCTTTTAAGGCACTGTTTTAACACTAACTTTTTATAAGCATATAGGGTAGATTTGAGCTGAGCTGTAGATCTCTGCAGCTCCTCCTAAGCTCCCATTTTCCTCTTGGTTTATTCTGTCCATTTTCTGAGCTCTTTGACACGTTTCGAGCCTGGAATGCTGTTTTATAAACCTAATCAAAACATCACTATAACTTCCCCCACGGCCTGTGGTGTCACTTGATCCTCATGCTGTCAGTTCACTAATATTTTATGACTGATCTCTGATCCAGGGTTAAATTAAACACTATTGGAAAATCTACCTTGCTATTCAGGTAACCTAATAAATTTTACAAACAAGTACAAATCCAGTCCCTTTCTTTTCACAGTTAAGCAGTACGTTGTGTTCGCCCATCACTTAAAACCAATCATCATTACGGTTTGTGTTTTAAGTGTTAAAAAGTATTAAACCATTTGTGGATATTTTTTGCAAAACATTGTGTTTCATTTGGTCAAATGTGTGCATCCACTGCAAGCACAAGAAGAATACAGATAGTACTCCTTCCTTTGGTTGTTCTATCAAATAATAACAACATGCAGCTGGGCTAAAAATAATACAGCAGCCCTCTGATGCTTTTCACTATTATAGTCCTTCTGAGGCTCACATCCAAGATTATTATTATATCCCTGGCTTGCTCTTTACCTGTCACTATCTATTTTCGACTTCCTGGGAAAGAGGCACATCTTTATGCAGAACCTGGAGAGTTCTCTCTCACTAGAAGCCTCAGATTTCCAAAAATAAACGTGGACTGTGAATTAAGCAGTCATATGAATATTTCATCCATAAAGTAGACATCACATGGATATATCAAAGCACATGAAGAGGGCTGCATGCATTAAGGAAGTGAAAACAGTCGGGGATGATGGGAATCCTGAAAAATCAAGCTTGAAAAACAATAATTTTACCATTTCAGCATACTTGTTTCAAATAAACCTGTTTTTTTCCTCAAAAGCAGATAATTACAACACACTTCTGCAATTGTTTTCATAATGCTGATTTTTTTTTTTTTACTGCAATAAAACTGCATTACGATACCTTTTTTTTAACCACTCGATGGCAGTATTTTTCCAAAAATATATTTACTTCAAATAACAGCAGGCAACTTTACCTCCCTTACACACAATAAAAATGAATGTTTATTTGTGTCTTGTTTGGTTTATCACTGTTAGGATTTCAATATGTAACTTTACAGTTTCAAATTAGTTGTTTTGCTTTTATATTAAGAACTGTCATAATCTATTCTATTCAATAATTTGCTTGTTCTAAAGGGCTTGAAACTTTCCCTGTACGTCATCAAAAATCCTACGCAGGACCAAAAATGTTTTAAATAATTGTAGATTTACCTTTAAATAAAAAAGGGGCACCATTCGGTTTCCTGTGAGTTTTTTTAATTTTATATCTACTTGGATATATTTAAAAAATAAACAATATTATAGCTCATAAGATTAGAATGGGAGCTAATGAGGTGACAAGAAATTAGAAATCAGCCAGGAAATAACAAAGAATTAGGGGACATTAAAAAAGAACTGATGAGAGGAAAAAAAGTCTGACCATCCAAACAAATGAATCCTAAAACAGACTGAGAGACCCTAAAAGACATCTTCAAAAACCCTGAAAATATCATTGCTAAATTATTTCAGCTGTTTGCTTGTTTAATACTACATATCTCACATTGGAGAAATTAACCTCTGCATCTAACCCATCCCCTTGAGGAGCAGTGGGCTGCCATTGTAAAGAAAAGGATAAGATCTAATAACATTCTTAAGACATATAAAGCTTTAAATGCTGTTTATCAAGTCTGTGTTATACATCTAGTCATCACGGCTCTGTACAAAATCACATTCAAAGCTTTTTATTCCCTGAACTTTCTTGTTTAAAGATAGAGGCAGTTTTCAACTCTCCGTGTCTGTTCTGTAGAACCACTTCGCAGTCAGCATCAAAAGCAGTGGCGCCACCAGAGGTTGGCCACCCCACTCGCCAGTGTAAACTGTAGTAGTATCAGTTCAGCATTTCATCCCATTATGCACAGCCATCGACATAACATTACAAATCTCACAATTAACCAAGACATGAGTAGTTGTTTACTCAAGTCAGGCGGGTTTACCACAATAGTAGATTGAAACCCTGAAATTTTGGCTTTTAGTGTGAGTGTGCCACCCCAAGATTTTTGGTGGCCCCATCTGGCCCCCCATGAAACACTGATCAGAAGTGATGACCTGTTTAGAAAACCAATACTGAAATGTATTCCTTCAAAACACCATTTATTGACTGATTATTGTGTGGTTGCATTTTTTTCATTAATATTTTACACATTTCATTTTTTCCTAATTTTTTTAATGTATCGGTTTTCAAGTTGTTTGGTGTCTTGTCCCTTAAAAAACAAATAAAGCTGAGTTTAGTTTAAAGATCATTCCTAATACATTTTCAAATATCTTGCATGTCAACATATTTCCTTTATCTATTGTTTAATGAGATTCACATTCAGGAATAAAAGTTACATTTAATATCAGAAGTAAGACAGACAATTATTAGGAAAACATTAAACTTTTCTTGTTTTTCTGAAACTGGTTTGGGTTCTTTGGATACATTTTGGATAAAATAGCAACATTTTGATTCATGAAATGGTTATAACTTGGTATCTTTCTTTTACTTAGATAGGAATGATCTAAATAAAAATGTTCAACACTCAGTACAGGGAGAAAAAAATCTGTTTTAAAATCTGAAAAATTCTTAAGGATGCTGACTGCACAAGATCAGATCATGGCGACAAAAAATAATGTAAACATTTTTCACTTAGAACATTTGCTATAAAAATATAGATTCCCTAAGACACAAACCCACAAAAATAAATAAAAAAATATAAATTTTAAAAAATATATTAATGTGGTTTTGTATTTGAAACAAAATTGTCACGATTATACAAACAATATTCTTTAGATAAATATGTGATTGTTAAATTGAATTTCATTAGACATTATTTTTACAAATGAAAATATGTCATACAGGTGCTGGTCATAAAATTAGAATATCATGAAAAAGTAGATTGATTTCAGAAATTCCATTTAAAAAGTGAAACTTGTATATTATATTCATACATTACATACAAACTCATATATTTCAGATGTTTATTTTGTTTAATTTTGATGATTACAAATGACAACAAATGAAAATCTCAAATTCATCATATCAGAAAATTAGAATATTGTGAAAAGGTTCAAAATTGATGGCCCCTGGTGCCACACTCTAATCAGCTAATTAACTCAACCCACCTGCAAAAGCCTTTAAATGGTCTTTCAGTCTAGTTCTATAGGCTACACAATCATGGGGAAGACTGCTGACTTGACAGTTGTCCAAAAGACGACCATCGACACCTTGCACAAGGAGGGCAAGACACAAAAGGTCATCGCTAAAGAGGCTGGCTGTTCACAGAGCTCAGTGTCCAAGCACATTAATAGAGAGGCGAAGGGAAGGAAAAGATGTGGTCGAAAAAAGTGTACAAGCAAGAGAGATAACCGCACCCTGGAGAGGATTGTGAAACAAAACCCATTCAAAAATGTGGGGGAGATTCACAAAGAGTGGACTGCAGCTGGAGTGAGTGCTTCAAGAACCACCACACACAGACGTATGAAAGACATGGGTTTCTGCTGTCGCATTCCTTGTGTCAAGCCACTCTTGAACCACAGACAGCGTCAGAAGCGTCTTGCCTGGGCTAAAGAGAAACAGGACTGGACTGCTGGTGAGTGGTCCAAAGTCATGTTCTCTGATGAAAGTAAATTTTGCATTTCCTTTGGAAATCAAGGTCCCAGAGTCTGGAGGAAAAGAAGAGAGGCACTTCATCCACGTTGCTTGAAGTCCAGTGTAAAGTTTCCACAGTCAGTGATGGTTTGGGGTGCCATGTCATCTGCTGGTGTTGGTCCATTGTGTTTTCTGAGGTCCAGGGTCAACGCAGCCACATACCAGGAAGTTTTAGAGCACTTCATGCTTCCTGCAGCTGACCAACTTTTTGGAGATGCAGATTTCATTTTCCAACAGGACTTGCCACCTGCACACAGTGCCAAAGCTACCAGTACCTGGTTGAAGGACCATGGTATCCCTGTTCTTAATTGGCCAGCAAACTCTCCTGACCTTAACCCCATAGAAAATCTATGGGGTATTGTGAAGAAGAAGATGCAATACACCAGACCCAACAATTCAGAAGAGCTAAAAGCCACTATTAGAGCAACCTGGGCTATCATAACACCTGAGCAGTGCCACAGACTGATCGACTCCATGCCACGCCGCATTGCTGCAGTAATACAGGCCAAAGGAGGCCCAACTAAATACTGAGTGCTGTACATGCTCATACTTTTCATGTTCATACTTTTCAGTTGGCCAACATTTCTATAAATCCTTTGTTTTTATTGGTCTTCAGTAATATTCTAATTTTCTGATATGATGAATTTGAGATTTTCATTTGTTGTCATTTGTAATCATCAAAATTAAACAAAATAAACATCTGAAATATATGAGTTTGTATGTAATGTATGAATATAATATACAAGTTTCACTTTTTAAATGGAATTACTGAAATCAATCTACTTTTTCATGATATTCTAATTTTATGACCAGCACCTGTATATTGACATGAATCAATAGTATGTTTAAATCAAAGAATTCTTTAAATATCAGTCTCACTATTTGCAGTTAGACAGTCCATCAGTTTGTTATTAAAACTGAGGATTTTTTAATGACGCTTATTATTTCATTGGTTAACTTGCCCTGCAGTTCAACTGCGATTAAAATAACCTCTGGTTTATTATAATGTTAGCCCCGCTCAATTACTCTAATGAATAGTTTCACAGTCACAGGGTTAATAAATGTACCTTATCTAAGTGATTTTAATTATAAAAATATATTTCCATGAACATTTTAAATGAAAATGAATCCAATAAAAAACATTTTGAAATAATAAAAGTCCAAAATATCACATGATTTTAAAAATATTTAATTAAATTAAAACTAATAGTATTTGCATTTGATTAGTCAGCTGCTGACACATTTAAGATACCTTTAATTGTATTCATGCAGTGTTTTTTCATAGGGGCACAGAGGAACAAAAGCAAAACAAACGAATGGCTAGAGAACATTGTTTAGTAAATTAAGCGAACCACAAAGCCAATGTTGCAGACTCTTGATCTCACAGATTAAAACTGGGATCCTATCTTAGTAAGGCTAAAAACGAAAGCTCTATAGTCTCTATTACATAGTTACTATAGTCACTCTATTAAAGATGGAGTAATGTAACTAAAGTAATTTCGCTCTGGGTTTATTAAAGTATTTCTGATTCTGATTCCTGATTGATGGGACAGGTGTTGTGAATGAAACGGTGCCCAGCTTGAAAGAGCTCCGGTGTGTCGCTGAATGT